>NC_050571.1:18828799-19078799 GCF_013265735.2 Oncorhynchus mykiss
GCACATCGAGAGACTGAAATTTTTTCCCATTCCTCCTTGCAAAACAGCTCGAGCTCAGTGAGGTTGGATGGAGAGCATTTGTGAACAGCAGTTTTCAGTTCTTTCCACAGATTCTCGATTGGATTCAGGTCTGGACCTTGACTTGGCCATTCTAACACCTGGATATGTTTATTTTTGAACCATTCCATTGTAGATTTTGCTTTATGTTTTGGATCATTATCTTGTTGGAAGACAAATCTCCGTCCCAGTCTCAGGTCTTTTGCAGACTCCATCAGGTTTTCTTCCAGAATGGTCCTGTATTTGGCTCCATCCATCTTCCCATCAAGTTCAACCATCTTCCCTGTCCCTGCTGAAGAAAAGCAGGCCCAAACCATGATGCTGCCACCACCATGTTTGACAGTGGGGATGGTGTGTTCAGCTGTGTTGCTTTTACGCCAAACATAACGTTTTACATTGTTGCCAAAAAGTTCAATTTTGGTTTCATCTGACCAGAGCACCTTCTTCCACATGTTTGGTGTGTCTCCCAGGTGGCTTGTGGCAAACTTTAAACAACACTTTTTATGGATATCTTTAAGAAATGGCTTTCTTCTTGCCACTCTTCCATAAAAGGCCAGATTTGTGCAATATACGACTCGTTGTCCTATGGACAGAGTCTCCCACCTCAGCTGTAGATCTCTGCAGTTCATCCAGAGTGATCATGGGCCTCTTGGCTGCATCTCTGATCAGTCTTCTCCTTGTATGAGCTGAAAGTTTAGAGGGACGGCCAGGTCTTGGTAGATTTGCAGTGGTCTGATACTCCTTCCATTTCAATATTATCGCTTGCACAGTGTCCCTTGGGATGTTTAAAGCTTGGGAAATCTTTTTGTATCCAAATCCGGCTTTAAACTTCTTCACAGCAGTATCTCGGACCTGCCTGGTGTGTTCCTTGTTCTTCATGATGCTCTCTGCGCTTTTAACGGACCTCTGAGACTATCACAGTGCAGGTGCATTTATACGGAGACTTGATTACACACAGGTGGATTGTATTTATCATCATTAGTCATTTAGGTCAACATTGGATCATTCAGAGATCCTCACTGAACTTCTGGAGAGAGTTTGCTGCACTGAAAGTAAAGGGGCTGAATAATTTTGCACGCCCAATTTTTCAGTTTTTGATTTGTTAAAAAAGTTTGAAATATCCAATAAATGTCGTTCCACTTCATGATTGTGTCCCACTTGTTGTTGATTCTTCACAAAAAAATACAGTTTTATATCTTTATGTTTGAAGCCTGAAATGTGGCAAAAGGTCGCAAAGTTCAAGGGGGCCGAATACTTTCGCAAGGCACTGTATATGTATGTACATGTTCATATTCATCCCTTTACATTTGTGTGTATTAGGTAGTCAAATTTGTTAGATTACTTGTTAGATATTACTGCACTGTCGGAACTAGAAGCACAAACATTTTGCTACACTCGCATTAACATCTGCTAACCATGTGTATGTGACCAATACAATTTGATTTGAACATTACGCGCAGCTACACTCATTGGACTCACCTGGACTCCTTCACGTGGTTGATTTCCCCTGTGTATCTGTCTGTTCCCCTGTGATGTTCCCTGTGTTCGCATAATTGTTGTTATGTGTTCCTGTCCAGACGCTGTTCCTGTTCTGTTTCATGTCCGTCAGTTATTAGACCTTCACTCCCTGTACCTGCGTCTCATCTCCTGCATCGATCCGTTCAAAGAAGAGACTTGATTGGGCCAAGAAACACGAGCAATGGACATTAGACCGGTAGAAACTTGTACTTTGGTCTGGAGTCCAAACTGGAGATTTTTGTTCTAATCGCCATGTCTTTGTGAGACACAGAGTAGGTGAAAGGATGATCTCAGTATGTGTGGTTCCCACCGTGAAGCATGGAGGTGGTGGTGTCATGGTGCTTTGCTGGTGACACTGTGTGTGACTTATTTTGAATTCAGGGCACACTTAACCAGCATGGCTAACACAGCATTCTGCAGCGATACACCATCCTAACTGCTTTGCCTTTAGTGGGACTATTATTTGTTTTTCAACAGGACAATGACCCAACACACCTCCAGGTTGTGTAAGGGCTATTTGACGAAGAAGGAGAGTGATGGAGTGCTGCATCAGATGACCTGGCCTCCACAATCCCCCGACCTCAACCCAATTGAGATGGTTTGGGATGAGTTGGATCACAGAGTGAAGGAAAAGCAGCAAACAACAAATAAGTGCTCAGCATATGTGGGAACTCCTTCAAGACTGTTGGAAAAGTATTCCAGGTGAAGCTGGTTGAGACAACGCCAAGAGTGTGCAAAGCTGTCATCAAGGCAAAGGGACGCTATTTGAAGAATCTCATATATAAACTATATTTTTGTTTAAAAAAATGTTGGTTACTACATGATTCCATGTTTCATAGTTATTCATAGCTTTGATGTCTTCACTATTATTCTACAATGTAGACAATAGTAAAAGTAAAGAAAAACCCTTGAATGAGTAGGTGTTCTAAAGATTTTGACCGGTAGTGTAAATCGACTTTATAATCGATGGCAAGACTTGAAAATAGCTTAGTATTGACAAACAACCAACTTGGCAGAGCTTGAAGATTTTGGAAAACAATAAATGGGCATATTTTGCACAATCTAGGTGAGCAAAGCTCTTAGATACTTACCCAGAAAGACTCGCTGCCAAAAGGTGAATCTAACATGCATTGACTCTGGGTGTTGAATACTTATCTAGTTAAGTTCTATTAGTGTTTTATTTTTCATAATTGTTTTTCAAATGCTAGAATTTTTCTTCCACTTTGACAGAGTATTTTGTTTAGATCGACAAAAAAATGACAATGAAGTTCATGTTAATCCCACGTTACGTGGAATAAGAAAAGAGGTGTGAACACTTTCTGAAGGCACTGTAACCTGTATAAAATCAAAACATAGGCCAGTAAATTGCAAAATAACCACTGAAATTCAAGACTGGTGCTACAAAAATAATTTAGAAACAGTAAATGTTAGCTAGCGCCGACAGATTTTTCACTTTTCATATCAAGAGAAAACATTTGATTCGCTTCGAGCCATGAGGCAACTCCCGTTACATCCTCAAGAGTTATAGGCTAACTCTGAGCTGATGCTAAGCAGACGTGGTTTTAAATTACATTTCCTTGTAATGAGACACTATGGAGCCCCAGAGGGATAAAAGTCATGATAAAACCTGTCTAAGCCTAAGGTCAATGTCATTCACCCTCAGCTTCCCCAACACTGCAGCCTTACACACCAATTAGTATTCTGAAAGGATGGGCCAGTAAGAAATAACTGCGTGGGTTTTCAACCACTCACCAAGCCAAGAGGAACATCAACCCACTCATTTAATAAATGTCGTTATCCTTGCTGAAGTCATTGTATCCATATTGGGGTGGTGTGGTTGGGGTTAGGGATGAGCATTTGAAATGTTTTGACTGTTCGATAGGCTTGGGCGATATTTCCCGGGGGGAGTGGGTACATGCTATGCAACTGCTTACAACTAAAAGTATAAATATAAGAAATCAAATCAATTATATCCAGCTCGGGGCTCCAGTTACGCATCAGGTTTGTTAACTTGCTAGCTAAGTGGCTGGATGTCAAGATCAAGCTTATTGGTTACATCAGAGACATTCAATCCCCTCCTGGATCAAGATCCCTGTTGCCTAAACAGTTTTGATAAAGTAAATATACCCCTTCCGTGCACATTCGGCAATATACCCCGGTGTGGTACAGAAAATCTAGATACCACCCAACCACATTCCCCCAAATACTTGACAATTTTTTATTTTTATTTATCTACAGTATGCCAAAATAATAACCACTACAGAAAACAAATCCTAATTGCTAAATAGCCCCATACACACACACACATACATATAAATATACAGTCAATAAAAAAGCAAGTGCCATTTAACATGAATTATTTTGAACTATAATATCAACTGGTTATATTATATTGTGGAACACAATCAGTATTCTCAACTGGTTACATGATATAATGGAACACAATCAGTAATCTCAACTGGTTACAGGATATAATGGAACACAATCTGCGATATCAACTGGTTATATTATATTGTGAAACACAATCAGTATTCTCAACTGGTTACATGATATAATGGAACACAATCTGCGATATCAACTGGTTATATTATATTGTGGAACACAATCAGTAATCTCAACTGGTTACATGATATAATGGAACACAATCTGCGATATCAACTGGTTATATTATATTGTGAAACACAATCAGTATTCTCAACTGGTTACATGATATAATGGAACACAATCTGCGATATCAACTGGTTATATTATATTGTGAAACACAATCAGTATTCTCAACTGGTTACATGATATAATGGAACACAATCTGCGATATCAACTGGTTATATTATATTGTGGAACAAAATCAGTATTCTCAACTGGTTACATGATATAATGGAACACAATCTGCGATATCAACTGGTTATATTATATTGTGAAACACAATCAGTATTCTCAACTGGTTACATGATATAATGGAACACAATCTGCGATATCAACTGGTTATATTATATTGTGAAACACAATCAGTATTCTCAACTGGTTACATGATATAATGGAACACAATCTGCGATATCAACTGGTTATATTATATTGTGGAACAAAATCTTAATAAGGCCAGTAACCTCAGCAGTGGCGATTGCTTGTAGAAGCCTATAGCTGTGCAATGGCATAGCATTGTTTTGGCCATTTAGCAGACAAGACACTCTTATTTCCAGAGTCCTTATCACAGTCAGATACCTATTTTATAGTAAAGAGTGATGTAATATAACAAAATAAAATAGAACAGAATAGTTTTCCAAATGAAAGACGTGATGTCGTGCCTCAACAGTGATTGTCAAAGAGTGATCATTTGAAACAGGGCTCAACTTGGAGACGGTCAGAAACCAAAATCTGTCTTTCGATATACAGCTGATTTAGTTCATTCTGCATGTTTTTTGGAATTCTATAAATGGATGAACAATTCCACATTGAACACAGCATGGAGATGAATTACAGCCAAAACATCTGCTTGGTGAGTAGGCCTATGCTTAATGAAGCTGATGAAAATACGCTCTGTCTTTATCAAACTAATGGTTTTGCATACTTTCAGTGTGGAACCTTGTCTATGTTTAGGGGGGTTCGGCCTCGGCTAACCAATTCTAAATGGCATTATCAGTTCGCAAAGTAGACTACAGAATGGGACCGCCGAGTGTTAAAGAGCGTAACAATCGTCCGTCCTCGGTTGCAAAACTCACTACTGAGTCCCAAATTGCCTTTGGAAGCAACGTCAGTACAAGAAATGTTTGTCAGGAGCTTCATGAAATGCAGCCGCACACAAGCCTAAGATCTCCATGCGCAATGCCAAGTGTCGGCTGGAGTAGTGTAAAGCTCGCCACCATTGGACTCTGGAGCAGTGGAAACACACTCTCTGTAGTGATGAATCACGCTTCACCATCTGGCAGTCTGACAGACGAGTCTGAGTTTGGCAGATGCCAGGTGAACTCTACCTGCCTGAATGCATAATGCCAACTGTAAAGTTTGGTGGAGGAGGAATAATGGTCTGGGGCTGTTTTTCTTCGTTTGGGCTAGGCCCCTTAGTTCCAGTGAAGGAAAATCTTAAAGCTACAGCATACAATGACATACCAGACAATTCTGTTTCCAACTTTGTGGCAACAGTTTGGGGAAGGCCTTTTCCTATTTCAGCATGACAATGCCCCCATGCACAAAGCAAGGTTCATACAGAAATCGTTTGTTGAGATCAGTGTGGAAGAACTTGACTGGCCTGCAAAGAGCCCTGAACTCAACTCCATCGAACACCTTTGGGATGAATTGGAATGCCGACTGTAAGCCAGGCCTAATTGTCCAACATCAGTGCCCGACTTCACTAATGCTCTTGTGGCTGAATGGAAGCAAGTCCCCGCAGCAATGTTCCATCATCTAGTGGAAAGACTTCCTAGAAGAGTGGAGGCTTTGATAGCAGCAAAGGGACGCCCAACTCCATATTAATTCCTATAATTTTAAATAGAGATGTTTGACGAGCAGGTGTCCACTACTTTTGGTCATGTAGTGTACTTTCCAACCTCAAATCAACCAATCCATTTTGATGATAACACTTTCGTCATTTGGCAAGGAATGTAGCTTGTGTGCCCCATCAGCTACGTTTTACAAATATTTATTTCTGGCATAACATAGGTATTTATTTCTGGCATAACGGGAGCTTGTGTGCCCCATCAGCTACGTTTTATAGGTATTTATTTCTGGCATAACGGGAGCTTGTGTGCCCCATCAGCTACGTTTTATAGGTATTTATTTCTGGCATAACGGGAGCTTGTGTGCCCCATCAGCTACGTTTTATAGGTATTTATTTCTGGCATAACGGGAGCTTGTGTGCCCCATCAGCTACGTTTTATAGGTATTTATTTCTGGCATAACGGGAGCTTGTGTGCCCACTCAGCTACGTTTTATAGGTATTTATTTCTGGCATAACGGGAGCTTGTGTGCCCCATCAGCTACGTTTTATAGGTATTTATTTCTGGCATAACGGGAGCTTGTGTGCCCACTCAGCTACGTTTTATAGGTATTTATTTCTGGCATAACATAGGTATTTATTTCTGGCATAACGGGAGCTTGTGTGCCCCATCAGCTACGTTTTATAGGTATTTATTTCTGGCATAACATAGGTATTTATTTCTGGCATAACGGGAGCTTGTGTGCCCCATCAGCTACGTTTTATAGGTATTTATTTCTGGCATAACGGGAGCTTGTGTGCCCCATCAGCTACGTTTTATAGGTATTTATTTCTGGCATAACGGGAGCTTGTGTGCCCCATCAGCTACGTTTTATAGGTATTTATTTCTGGCATAACATAGGTATTTATTTCTGGCATAACGGGAGCTTGTGTGCCCCATCAGCTACGTTTTATAGGTATTTATTTCTGGCATAACGGGAGCTTGTGTGCCCCATCAGCTACGTTTTATAGGTATTTATTTCTGGCATAACGGGAGCTTGTGTGCCCCATCAGCTACGTTTTATAGGTATTTATTTCTGGCATAACGGGAGCTTGTGTGCCCCATCAGCTACGTTTTATAGGTATTTATTTCTGGCATAACGGGAGCTTGTGTGCCCACTCAGCTACGTTTTATAGGTATTTATTTCTGGCATAACGGGAGCTTGTGTGCCCACTCAGCTACGTTTTATAGGTATTTATTTCTGGCATAACGGGAGCTTGTGTGCCCACTCAGCTACGTTTTATAGGTATTTATTTCTGGCATAACGGGAGCTTGTGTGCCCACTCAGCTACGTTTTATAGGTATTTATTTCTGGCATAACGGGAGCTTGTGTGCCCCATCAGCTACGTTTTATAGGTATTTATTTCTGGCATAACGGGAGCTTGTGTGCCCCATCAGCTACGTTTTATAGGTATTTATTTCTGGCATAACGGGAGCTTGTGTGCCCACTCAGCACGCGTGTGTGGAGGGAGAGGTCAGGGCGCAATTGAGTGAATGAGACACCAAAGGGAAAGGGAATTTAGGGAGAAGAGTGTAATGCTTGGCTTGGTTTATTTTTTGTTGTGCCCCGCAAATGCACATGTACAAATGGAACACTATAGTCAAGTAAGGCCTAATCAACGAGGGGCTATGCATTCTTTGGAAAATAATGAACAAGTGGAACAGAGTTGCATTATTTTCTAGAGAATACATTGAGCCCCGAGTTGACTATACCTTTCATACCATGGCTATAATTTAACACATTTGACGCTAGAAATGTGTTCATTTGCAGGTAGAAATGTGTTCGACAACATCCACTGAAATAGCTGCAGTAGTTGCCTTGGTAACCAAACCATCAGTCTTAGCTTGCTATAATGAAAATCGAATTCAACACTGCCGATAATGTTTTCAATTCGACTTTTGTTTTCAAAAGCAAATATAGAACATGTAAGAATTAACTATAGCCATTGAATTCTACCCCGCTGATATACCATGCATTATAGGGAAATAATGCACGCTCTTGAATGCCCTTCAAGCCAATCAGAAATTAGTATTCAACAATGCCATGGTATAAGATAAATTAACATTGTCTCCATGACCAAACTTCACTTCAGGCAGCCGCAAAGCACATTGGGGCGGCAGGGTAGCCTAGTGGTTAGAGCGTTGGACTAGTAACCGGAAGGTTGCAAGTTAAAACCCCCGAGCTGACAAGGTACAAATCTGTCGTTCTGCCCCTGAACAGGCAGTTAACCCACTGTTCCTAGGCCATCATTGAAAATAAGAATTTGTTCTTATAACTGACTTGCCTAGTTAAATAAAGATAAAAAATAAAATACATTTAAAAAAACATTTTTAAAAACATTCCACAAAATAGTTTTACAGTATTTGAAAAAAATGTCATCTCTGGACCAAGATTGAGCTTGGAAGTTCGTTAGAGTCCTCGATTCCTCATACCCATCCCTAGTTGGGGCGGCTCTGTGGTGATCTCCCAGTCAGACCCCTGGGCCTCCGGAATTAGTTTGGGCTCATGTTACTGGGAGTGCTATGTCAGGCCTTTTAGTGATGACAGGCATGCACAGCCACACTGACCATGTGACCCCAGTAAGCAGCCAACGATACAGCCGCCGCAGCCCCCCTCTCACCCCATCATTCTTCTCCTTGGGGTCTTGGCGTGTTTGAGATATTCTGTCCCGTCCCCCACCAACACCACCACCCCTCCACTCCCAGGGCCTGAGAAACCCTCCTGGGACAAACAGCTCCTGCAGACCTCTCCCCATCACATAAACCTGGACCACTTTGGCCTTTTATCAGTGGAATCTCATAACATACATGACAGCGCTCCTCGAGACTCAGCCAAACATGGTCTAAATTGTCAGCCATTTCCCCCCCCCCCCTCCAACCCCCTGTCTATCACCACAGCCCTCCTCCACCCCACCCCCCTTTCTAACACCACAGCCCTCCTCCAACCCCCCCCCCCTTTCTATCACCACAGCCCTCCTCCACCCCCCCCCCCTTTCTATCACCACAGCCCTCCTCCACCCCATCCAACCCCCCTTTCTATCACTACAGCCCTACTCCAGCCCCTCCAATCCCCCTCTCTATCACCACAGCCCTCCTCCACCCCCTCCAATCCCCCTTTCTATCACCACAGCCCTCCTCCACCCCCTCCCTATCACCACAGCCCTCCTGGATTTAATATTTTGTTGCTGCTGCTCTCCCATTTCCTAATTTGACCAATGTTCCATTTCCCAGAAAGAGAAAGAGCTCTGAAAATGAGCGCCAGAAAGAGCTCTGAAAATGGTAGCTAGCTAGCTAGCTGCTCCACCAGCGAAACCCCCCACAACCCCTCATCCCCAACCAAGTCGTTTTTAATGCAGCTCCAGCACTGTTTGGGTAATAAAATGATCTCATGCTCTCTGCCATGCCATTAGTAGGCCCGGACTGAGAGAGTGCAGGTCCCCCTCTCATCTCCTCCTTTGCACGGCCTCTGACCCCGGTCAGGCAGAGAGCACTGTGGGAAGATCAGCTGGAATAACAGGGAGGGGGTTGTGTCCTCAGGGAGAGGACCTGAGTGGAAGCAGGGATTTCAGGGGCACACAGGGAACTCTGAGGAGAACCAACTCCCTCATGGTGCCCCATCCTACCTAGTAGGACACAGCAGCCACCAATGAACATCTTTAAAGATAATCATGTACATTTAATACCAAAGCTGTCACTACCTTCCAGATAATCAAATCCCTTTTTGATGGTTTGATCTCTGACCTTTTCTTCCGCTCAATGGTCGTCTGTGTGTAGCAGTTGCATGAATCACAATGGTGACTGACTTTCTGATATTTCTACCATTCCAGTTGAACAGTCTATTCAGTATCCTCTCCACAGTTCAGGGCCATTGGCCACTGGCCCAGGGACAAAAACATTGCCACGATTTCAGACAGAAATATTTCATCAGTTTAAAGAGTCCCTCATTGGCTGTAAGTCTCCTAGACAGAGTAGGGAAGTGGCTGTATTGGATCGGAACAGTCTGAGGTTTGGAGCTCAACAATCCTGCCATTTGGGCAGCGGGGTAACTTTTTCTGTTCTGTAAGGAAAAAGTCAAGACAGAATTTAAAATAATATAACACAGTTTTTACAGAAATGTGGTGAAAACGTGTTAGCACTTAAAATTCTGATTTATTCCGTTTCTAACAAGGCCTGCTTCTAGCAGTTGAGGCACGATAAAGGAATACATGGTAATTAACCAAATTTCATGATTAAATGTTTAGGGCCGTCCTCTCCTTCTAGATGTGATGGAACACAAGTCGACCTACCGTCCACACATGTGGAAAGACCTGCTCAAGAACAGCCAATCCCCGCCAGCCAATTGGCACAGTAAGTGTCCGGTACACGACACAATCACTCTCCAATCAACTAAAATAACACAGCTATGACCCACTCAACTGCCTGTCTCCAAACGTGTGTGTGTGTGTGTGTGTTTGCACCCCAACAAAGAAAACACACAAATACCCCCAAATTCGAAGGATTCACACAACTCCTAAAGCACCATGCAGCATCATTTAAAAAGACATCGCCATGTGTGAAGGGGGTAGGATGAAAGCGCTTAATGAAAACCTGATGACTCTGTCATTCTATAGTCCACCCAATGGAACAAAGTTTGTTGTAGCAGAGTTGAGCCCTTGCTGAATGGCTTGGATTATGTGCAAGCTATGGCTTGATCTAGCATGATAACTATTGGCCACTTTCCAATATCAACTTCAAGTGTTGCCAGTGATGTTATAACTTGAGACTCGCAAACCACAGCGATATTTACGGTTGTGGTGTTTATATTGGTTACATATAAACACAATGACAAAACATTTGAAAGGCCATTGGAAAAAGCACTAGGCCCTTGTTCCATTTTAGTTGCTCATCTGTAGGATTCCCTGCTCAGCTCAGCACAAGTAAGCATTTCACAGCCCATGTGACAAATACAATTTGATTTGAGCCGTGGTGAACTGTCTGTATCCATTCTGAGATTATTTTAAAAGCTTTTTTGTAAGGCAGCGGCAGCCTGGGTGGGCTGTAATTTAGTCTGAGTAAATGTAGAAATCTCAGTCTGGAAATAAAGACATTGCAATGAGTGACATAGAGCAAGGAAGAGTGAAACAAACAGAGAGCTAGTCCGGAGACGACCCAGAACATTTCTACACACGTCCCCCTGCTACAGGGAGCTAGTCCGGAGACGACCCAGAACATTTCTACACACGTCCCCCCTGCTACAGAGAGCCAGTCTGGAGACGACCCAGAACATTTCTAAACACGTCCCCCTGCTACAGGGAGCCAGTCTGGAGACGACCCAGAACCTACACACATCCCCCTGCTACAGAGAGCCAGTCCGGAGACGACCCAGAACATTTGTGAGCCAGTCTGGAGACGACCCAGAACATTTCTAAACACGTCCCCCTGCTACAGGGAGCCAGTCTGGAGATGACCCAGAACATTTCTAAACACGTCCCCCTGCTACAGGGAGCCAGTCTGGAGATGACTCAGAACATTTCTAAACACGTCCCCCTGCTGCAGGGAGCCAGTCTGGAGATGACCCAGAACATTTCTAAACACGTCCCCCTGCTACAGGGAGCCAGTCTGGAGATGACCCAGAACATTTCTAAACACGTCCCCCTGCTACAGGGAGCCAGTCTGGAGACGACCCAGAACCTACACACGTCCCCCTGCTACAGGGAGCTAGTCCGGAGACGACCCAGAACATTTCTAAACACGTCCACCTGCTACAGGGAGCGACCCACTGCTGTGCCATTGTGGATTGGGGGGGGGGGGGGGGGGGGGGGGACTCTGTCACAATTATTCTCTCTGTCTCTCTCGCTCTGAGATCCGGAAGCATGGCAGTGCTGTGTTTTGTGCTGGTCCTATGGCCTGGTCCTATCCTATCCTATGGCCTGGTCCTGGTCCTATGGCCTGGTCCTATGGCCTGTCCTATGGCCTGGTCCTATGGCCTGGTCCTATGTCCTGGCCATTAATTCCTCATTGTAGCCAACGAAAAGGAAAGATAATTGGATAAGACAACAATATCAGCTGTAGCACCATGATTAAGTAGTATGTAGGTAAGACATTTCATAAAAGGAGTTCTAATTCTCAATGATGAGAAATATGCAAAAACTAAAGCAATGGCTACTAACACACAATATTGTCTTATAAACTCAGCAAAAAAAGAAACGTCCTCTCACTGTCAATTGCGTTTATTTTCAGAAAACTTAACATGTGTAAATATTTGTATGAACATAACTAGATTCAACAACTGAGACATAAACTGAACAAGTTCCACAGACATGTGACTAACAGAAATTGAATAATGTGTCCCTGAACAAAGGGGGGGGGGGGTCAAAATCAAAAGTAACAGACAGTATCTGCTGTGGCCACCAGCTGCATTGAGTACTGTAGTGCATCTTCTCCTCATGGACTGCACCAGATTTGCCAGTTCTTGGTGTGAGATGTTAACACACTCTTGCACAAAGGCACCTGCAAGTTCCCGGACATTTCTGAGGGGAATGGCCCTAGCCCTCACCCTCGGATTCAACAGGTTCCAGAAGTGCTCGATGGGATTGAGATTCGGGCTCGTCGCTGGCCATGGCAGAACACTGACATTCCTGTCTTGCAAGAAATCACGCACAGAACGAGCAGTATGGCTGGTGGCATTGTCATGCTGGAGGGTCAGGATGAGCCTGCAGGAAGGGTACCACATGAGGGAGGAGGATGTCTTCCCTGTAACGCATAGCGTTGAGATTGCCTGCAATGACAACAAGCTCAGTCCGATGATGCTGTGACACACCACCCCAGACCATGACGGAGCCTCCACCTCCAAATTGATCCCGCTCCAGAGTACAGGCCTCGGTGTAACGTTCATTCCTTCGGCAATAAACGCAAATCCGACCATCACCCCTGGTGAGACAAATCCCCGACTCGTCAGTGAAGAGCACTTTTTGCCAGTCCTGTCTGGTCCAGCGACGGTGGGTTTGTGCCCATAGGCGACGTTGTTGCCGGTGATGTCTGGTGAGGACCTGCCTTATAACAGGCCTACAAGCCCTCAGTCCAGCCTCTCTCAGCCTATTGCAGACAGTCTGAGTACTGATGGAGGGATTGTGCGTTCCTGGTGTAACTCGGGCAGTTGTTGTTGCCATCCTGTACCTGTCCCGCAGTTGTGATGTTCGGATGTACCGATCCTGCGCAAGTGTTGTTACACGTGATGCCACTGCGAGGACGATCAGCTGTCCACCCCGTCTCCCTGTAGCGCGTCTTAGGCGTCTCACAGTACGGACATTGCAATTTATTGCCCTGGCCACATCTGCAGTCCTCATGTCTCCTTGCAGCATGCCTAAGGCATGTTCACACAGATGAGCAGGGACCCTGGGCATCTTTCTTTTGGTGTTTTTCAGAATCAGTAGAAAGGCCTCTTTAGTGTCCTAAGTTTTCATAACTGTGACCTTTATTGCCTACCGTCTGTAAGCTGTTAGTGTCTTAACGACCGTTCCACAGGTGCATGTTCATTAATTGTTTATGGTTCATTGAACAAGCAGTGTTTAAACCCTTTACAATGAAGATCTGTGAAGTTATTTGGAGTTTTACGAATTATCTTTGATGGACAGGGTCCTGAAAAAGGGACGTTTCTTTTTTTGCTGAGTTTACATTAGCTATAAGCATGTTATGTGAGTTTACATTAGCTATAAGCATGTTATGTGAGTTTACATTAGCTATAAGCATGTTATGTAATTCATTATCTGACCCAATAGCCTATATACTATATCGTGATTGTTAGAAGAGAATTTGGCTGTAGAGATTTTTTCCCCCTCTAATTCCTCCTCGCACATCAAAACATCACCAAAACACACCTCTCACTCTTTGTGCAACACAACGTTCACCACAATAACAACAGCAAGCCCTCAGAAACACTTTAGCTTCCCATTATGAAAAAGGATAACTGCTTCATGCAATAACTCTCCCTGCAGCAAGCCATTCAGTAACACTAGCCCACATTACAAAGCACACCACTGCTTTCTACACAACAATGTTTAGCTTCAAGGATGCCCCGCCCTCTCCAAATACTAGAGTGGTGTTTTCTGATTAGATGCTGCATTTTAGTGACCATTTTCAGGAACTGGGTCACACTTGTGGCACTATACAAGTATCTGCCAAAATAAAGGAAACACATGAGTAAATGAGGGTTCCGGTGGCTCGGTTCTGGTGTGGGGTGCATTTTCCTGCCATGGTTTAGGTCCTCTCAAACCCTTGGAAGGCAAGGTAAACTAGTCATTTCTATCCTGATGGGAGTGGTCTCTTCCAGGATGACCACGCCCCCATCCACAGGGTGTGAGTGGTCACTGAATGGTTTGATGAGCATAAAAACAATGTAAAGCATATGCCATGGTAGTCTCAGTCACCAGATATCAACCCAATTTAACACTTATGGGAGATTCTGGAATGCCGCCTGGGAGAGCGTTTTCCACCACCATCAACAAAACACCAAATTATGGAATTTCTCGTGGAAGAATGGTGTCTCATCCATCCAAAAATTCCAGACACTGGTAGAATCTATGCCAAGGTGCATTGAAGCTGTTCTGGTGGCTCGTGGTGATTCAGCGCCCTATTAAGACCATTTATGTTTGCGTTTCTTTTATTTTGGCAGTTACCTGTACCTTTTGCTTTAAAGGGGAAATCAGCAGTTGCTACATTCATTTTTGGACATATAAATTAATTATACGTACCCATTGATTCTTGAAGAATATAAATGCCTCATGAACTTAGTTCCAATGTCATACCCCATCAGAACCTGAAATAAGATTTTTTTTACCCAATATTTGTAAACAAAGTAAATGTAAACAAACACGAAATCTAATTTTATTTGTCACATACACAAGGTTAGCAGATGTTAATGCGAGTGTAGCGAAATGCTTGTGCTTCTAGTTCTGACAATGCAGTAATAACCAACAAGTAATCTAACCTAACAATTTCACAACAGCTACCTTACACACGAGTGTAATGGGATGAAGAATATGTACATAAAAATATATGAATGAGTGATGGTACATAACGGCATAGGCAAGATGCAGTAGATGGTATAGAGTACAGTATATACATATGAGATGAGTAATGTAGGGTATGTAAACATTAAGTGGCATTGTTTAAAGTGGCTAGGGATACATTTTTACATCAATTTTTCCATTATTAAAGTGAGCTGGAGTTAAGTCAGTATTTTGGCAGCAGCCACTCAATGTTAGTGATGGCTGTTTAACAGTCTGATGGCCTTCAGATAGAAGCTGTTTTTCAGTCTCTCGATTCCAGCTTTGATGCACCTGTACTGACCTCGCCTTCTGGATGATAGCGGGGTGAACAGTCAGTGACTCGGGTGCTTGTTGTCCTTCATGGTCTTTATGGCCTTCCTGTGACATCGGGTGGTGTAGGAGTCCTGGAGGGCAGGTAGTTTGCCCCCGGTGATGCGTTGTGCAGACCTCACTACCTCTGGAGAGCCTTACGGTTGTGGGCGGAGCAGTTGCCATACCAGGCGGTGATACAGCCCGTCAGGATGCTCTCGATCGTGCATCTGTAAAAGTTTGTGAGTGCTTTTGGTGACAAGCCAAATTTCTTCAGCCTCCTGAGGTTGAAGAGGCGCTTTGTTATTGTTTCAACTACTAATTGCTGCTTTAAACTAAACTATCAGGAATTATCTGACAATTCAGAGAGAAAAGAATTACAGAACAAATCTTTCTGGGAGAGGCTCAAAACCAATGAACTATGATCTTACAAGACAGAATCCGAAAATACGTATTTTAGAATCATTTATTCAGACCCCTTCCCTGTTTCCAAATGTTGTTACGTTACAGCCTTACTCTAAAACAGATTGAATTATAGTCCATTTACACACAATACCCCATAATGACAAAGCGAAAACAGTTGACATTTTTGCACATTTATTACAAATAAAAAAACAGAAATACCTTATTTACATAAGTACTCAGACCCTTTGCTATGGGACTAGGAATTGAGCTCATCTGCATCATATTTCCATTGTTCATCCTAGAGTTGTTTCTACAACTTGATTGTAGTCCACCTGTGGTAAATTCAATTGATTGGACATGATTTGGAAAGGCACACATTACTGTCTATGTCTACCTGTCTATATAAGGTAACACAGTTGACCGTGCCTGTCAGAGCAAAAACCAAGCCATGAGGTCGAAGGAATTGTCCGTAGAGCTCCGAAACAGGATTGTGTCGAGACACAGATCTGGGGAAGGGTACCAAAAAATTTCTGCAGCATTGAAGGTCCCCAAGAACACAGTGGCCTCCACCATAATTGTAGGTTGGCTAAGTTGATCCTGGTGTAATAAAGACCTGTTTATTCAGCTGGTGCTCTAAGTGTTACAGTGTGATTGGTAACTAATAGCAAGGTAGAATGGATGTGCAGAAAAACTGTTGATGAAAACGTTGTTACTGTCATGCAGCTGAGACTATAAGAAAACTAAATCAGGAAGCACCAGTGACTTGGTCACTAAAGAAGTGGTCAGATGACTCAGATGCTAAGCTACAGGACTGTTTTGCTATCACAGACTGGATTATGTTCCGGGATTCTTCCGATGGCATTGAGGAGTACACCATATTAGAGGTCGACCGATTAATTAGGGCCGATTTCAAGTTTTCATAATAATCGGAAATTAGTATTTTTGGAAGCCGCTTTTTTGATTTATTAAAAAAAATGACACCTTTATTTAACTAGGCAAGTCAGTTAAGAACACATTCTTACTTTCAATGACGGCCTAGGAATGGTGGGTTAACTGCCTTGTTCAGGGGCAGAACGACAGATTTTTACCTTGTCAGCTCGGGGATTCAATCTTGCAACCTTTTGGATACTAGTCCAACACTCTAACCACCTGCCTCACGAGGAGCCTGCCTGTTACGCGAATGCAGTAAGAAGCCAAGGTAAGTTGCTCGCTAGCATTAAACTCATCTTATAAAAATCAATCAATCATAATCACTAGTTAACTACACATGGTTGATGATATTACTAGTTTATCTAGCGTGTCCTGCGTTGCATATAATCGATGCAGTGCTCATTCGCAAAAAAGGACTGTCGTTGCTCCAACATGTACCCGACCATAAACATCAATGCCTTTCTTAATATCGGTACACAGAAGTATATATTTTTAAACCTGCATATTTAGCTAAAAGAAATCCAGGTTAGCAGGCAATATTAACCAGGTGAAATTGTGTCACTTCTCTTGCGTTCATTGCACACAGAGTCAGGTTATATGCAACAGTTTGGGCCGCCTGGCTCTTTGCAAACTAATTTGGCAGAATTTTACGTAATTATGACATAACATTGAAGGTTGTGCAATGTAACAAGAATATTTAGACTGATTAATGCCACCCGTTAGATAAAATACAGAACGGTTCCATATTTCACTGAAAGAGTAAACGTCTTGTTTTCGAGATGATAGTTTCCGGATTCGACCATATTAATGACCTACATTTCTGCATTTCTGTGTGTTATCAGGTTATAATTAAGTCTATGATTTGATAGCGCAGTCTGACTGAGCGATGGTAGGCACCAGCAGGCTCGTAAGCATTCATTCAAACAGCACTTTCGTGCGTTTTGCCAGCAACTCTTCACTGTGCTTCAATTATTGCGCTGTTTATGACTTCAAGCCTATAAACTCCCGAGTTTAGGCTGGTGTAAACGATGTGAAATGGCTAGCTAGTTAGCGGGGTGCGCGCTAATAGTGTTTAAAACGTCACTCACTCTGAGACTTGGAGTAGTTGTTCCCCTTGCTCTGCATGGGTAACGCTGCTTCGGTGGTGGCTGTTGTCATTGTGTTGATGGTTCGAGCCCAGGGAGGAGCGAGGAGAGGGATGGAAGCTATACTGTTACACTGGCAATACTAAAGTGCCTATAAGAACATCCAATAGTCAAAGGTATATGCAATACAAATGGTATAGAGAGAAATAGTCCTATAATTCCTATAATAACTACAACCCAAAACTTCTTACCTGGGAATATTGAAAACTCATGATAAAAGGAACCACCAGCTTTCATGTTCTTATTTTCTGAGCAAGGAACTTAAACGTTAGCTTTCTTACATGCCACATATTGCACTTTTACTTCTCCAACACTTTGTTTTTGCATTATTTAAACCAAATTGAACATGTTTCATTATTTATTTGAGGCTAAATTGATTTTATTGATGTATTATATTAAGTTATAATAAGTGTTCATTCAGTATTGTTGTAATTGTCATTATTACAAATAAAAAACGAACAATTGGCCGATTAATCGGAATCGGCTTATTTTGGTCCTCCAATAATCATTATCGGTATCGGCGTTAAAATCAGAATCGGTCAACCTCTACACCACATCAGTCACTGGCTTCATCAATAAGTGCATTGATGACATCATCCCCACAGTGACCGTACGCACAGTGACCCGCTATGCCCTCAGTCAAACCATCAAAAAACAGCCAAAGCGTCAATACAGGACAAAGATTGAATCCTACTACACCGGCTCAGACACTCGTCGGATGTGGCAGGACTTGCAAACTATTACAGACTACAGAGGGAAGCACAGCAGCGAGCTGCCCAGTGACACGAGCCTACCAGACAAGCTAAATTACTTATATGCTCGCGTCGAGGCAAGCAACACAGAAGCATGCATGAGAGCATCAGCTGTTCCAGACGACTGTGTGATCATGCTCTCCGTAGCCGATGTGAGTAAGACCTTTAAACAGGTCAACATTCACAAGGCCGCAGGGCCAGAAGGATTACCAGGATGTGTACTCCAAGCATGCGCTGACCAACTGGCAAGTGTCTTCACTGACATTTTCAACCTGTCCCTGACTGAGTCTGTAATACCAACATGTTTCAAGCAGACCACCATAGTCCCTGTGCCCAAGAACACTAAGGTAACCTACCTAAATGTCTACCGATCCATAGCACTCACATCTGTAGACATGAAATGCTTTGAAAGGCTGGTCATGGCTCACATCAACACCATTATCCCAGAAACCCTAGACCCACTCCAATTTGCATACCACCCCAACAGATCCACAGATGATGCAGTGTCTATTGCACTCCACACTTCCCTTTCCCACCTGGTCAAAAGGAACTCCTACGTGAGAATGCTATTCATCAATTACAGCTCAGCGTTCAACACCATAGTACCCTCAAAGCTCATCACTAAGCTAAGGACCCTGGGACTAAACACCTCCCTCTGCAACTGGATTCTGGACTTCCTGTAAAAATACAAATATGAATAATATTATGCTGACTCAGCTGTGCCTCATAAGTAATACAACAAATGATCTATTACCAGTGTGATCATACACCTAAAATTTTAAAATATAATTTGAGAAGAACAGCATTGGCAGGGCAAACCAGGCATGGCCAATACGCAGTGATAATGTATTGGGCCAATAGCCTACTGCACAAACCTCATTGAAAACAGAACTGTTTTTAATGGGTTAATGTTGCATATGCTTACATTTTTTAAGTCATGTTTTTTACAAATCTGAGCGGTAGATCTCAGCTTGCATTTTAAATCAGAAAGTGATGTTCAATCAGAAAAGGTCAGTGACCACTGGTACAGTATAGTGTTTACTCAAAGTAAATGGTTCTCAGGTGCCGTCTTTAGAACCCCCTTGAAACTATGCAATTAGACCAGAACACGTCAGTTTGAGTAGACTTAACCTGACAAGAGATCACAACAAGACTAAACATGCTCTTTGCAAATAGGCAACAGCATGGGAGCTGCCTTACAAATGTGTTGTAGGGAAGGTAACAAAGAGCCCCAAATCGTATGTGTCCCTCTAGCCTACCTCATTCTAGCTGGCTAGCAGAATCATTCAGAAAAAACGCCTGTAAGAGCAGTGCATATTACAGTGTGTTACAACATCTGATGCTTGTGCTCCAGGCCATACTTATTTACTCACCAGATCAGTTATTCGTGTCAGTCTAAAAATGTCTATGGATAAAAATAAAATTCCCTGTCTTATCTCTTGAAATAGCTCCAGATACTGGTATGTGCACCATAAAGAGGACATCATTAAAATGGTGGGGTGGTATTATTCGCTATGCAACTGTGGCACCTAGTGGACAAAGAAGGACTTAAAAGTCAAATATTTACAATTATGTTACCTTTTGTTGCATTTCTTAGGCTACTTCGTTACCATAACAAACCTACCTGAAGAGCATTCAAAGAAAAGTCCAACAAAATACAGTCAGAATCGCAATGACATCCAATGACAACTCAAGCATCACAGTTAGAAATAGACTGAATGGTACTTGTATGTCCCGATGCTTGAAGTTAACTAAATATAACTAAATATAAATATTTACTGAGAAGTTAGCTAGCTCATCCACAGGATGTCGCCGGATGTGTGACTTATGTTATTCCAGTGTATTACAACTGGAGTCAACTATGGTAATTTCCATGTAAAAGGACCCATGAGCACCAACATGTGAAGTTTATAGAAGCATGTCAAATTG
Organism: Oncorhynchus mykiss; assembly: GCF_013265735.2. NCBI lineage: Eukaryota > Metazoa > Chordata > Actinopteri > Salmoniformes > Salmonidae > Oncorhynchus > Oncorhynchus mykiss. The sequence continues at coordinate 18,849,340 of NC_050571.1, forward strand.
AGTGTCAAATGAAAGCTAAGTCTATATTCTTGAGAAATTAAGGCATATACACATTTTGCAACCATTTTACATCCTAAAAATGTGGAATAAGCAAAGGCTTTGTTTTGTGGTCAAACAGATGGAAAAGGGGTCTTAGAAAACATTTACCAGAAAAAACTGCCACAAATACATCAAAACACAATGATGTAGAAGTACAGACCCCTGCCAACTAATATCAACACTTATTACGTTTTGGATAGATTGTTCTGCCTTCTGTAAGCTTAAGAAACATTGCCTTGTGCCTTAAAAGTCTGTTACCCAAAACCCACATATCTTTGAGTTATTTACCTAATTTCTCTCCCTCTTGAGGGGGGGGATAATGAAAGATAACACAAAGTAGACCTAAAAATGTGTTAGTATATTAACTGATATCAATTGTTTATGTATTATTAAGTGATTAAAACTCAATTCCGTTACCAAATTGTACTTCCGAAAAAAAGAATTGGTAACGGAATTTCTGCAATTGAACTGGCTACAATGGGAAGTCATAGTAGTCACATCAACAGTTGGGTTCCCAAGTTTGGACAGCACAGTAGAGTATGCAAGAGTCGAGTACACTATAATGTACTGTACTGTTTCGTACTGAAGTATGATCTACTATACTCTACTGAGCTCTACTGTTCTGTACTTTAATGTCCAAACTCGTGAAACATAGACGTCTATGATTGGTTCGGATTTGGTCCTGTCCGGAACAACCACATGGTCTTGTTTGGGGGCGGAGCTAATTAAAATAATACCCAGTGTGTAGAATAATACCCAAATATGCAAAGAAGGATATTGCATACTTATACATTTGTGGTTCAATAACCAAATGTTGTTGTTGTTGTTTAAATCAAGGTGTCATGTCATAGCAGACACCCCATTGTTCCTGCAGACATGTTGAATCTTCATTTGGAGCAGAAAACATGGACACATGAAAAACTGAGGGAGATTTTATAGAAATTCTGTTACCAAACTTTGCATCTGCACAATTCTACCAGTAAATGTGTAACACACACAGGTGTCTGTAATCATGGCCGGGTGTGGCCTGATATCATTGGTTAATTCTTAGATGTAAAAATAACATACCAAAAACATGAATGGATAGCATACGGTCATAAATACAATGTGGCTCCATAGGCCTACAAAAATGTACAATGCTGTCTGGATCTTTAATTTAAAAAGACTCTTGCTCCCGTCGGGCCTCATTTACTGAAGGGAACAAGAGTCTTTAAGTTAAAGATCCAGGCAGCCTCTCGTTTTAACAATAAATTGTCCCTTCAGTCTCAACGTAGACTTTGATCTGAAGCCATTCTTGTGATTATTGTGATTTTGTCATTGTAAATGTTTGTAGGCCTTTGTAGCCACATTGTATCTATGATCGTATGCTATCCATTCATGTTTTTGGTATGTTATTTTTACATCTGAGAATTAACCAATGATATCAGGCCACACCCGGCCATGATTACAGACACCTGTGTGTGTCCTTTGACACCATATAAACTAGTCACCCTGCAGTGTTTGTCATTGTACCCTGAAGAGGACAGCTTGTCTGTCCAAACGTTGATTATTAGGTTATTCAATTATTGCATCTGAGCTCCTAGAGTGTGCGTCTCTCCTTTAATTTTTCAGTTGTTCAACTTTTAAATCAATGGTTTTTGTTTGGCATACATTTTAAGAGTCTCGGCGCAATTCTGTTACCATGGGATTGCCCCTATCCAAAAGCAGTATTACTGGGGGATGATCCTGCTTAAAGGATTTGAGTGCCTTCCCCACTGGAAATACTTCAGAGATCAGAAAGGAACCCCATGACCACAACATAATGACTCTCACAGGCATTGTCTACACCTGAGTCTGATCCACCTTTCTCTCAGAGAGTCAGAGAAAGAGAGATCAAGAGCGAGAGAGGGGGGAGGGAGAGAGAGAGAGAGAGAGCGCTATCCCGTCCTGCTCACCTGTTTTGTGTCTAGATTCTAAGTCTAAGACAAGTTGATACCTACTCAACCTGAGCCATATATTGAGGCCTTGTGTTCATTAGGCCTTTATGTTAATAACAAAACATATGGCCAAATAATTCTATGAAATAAAGTACAACTGTATTTGTTCAAACAAGAAGGCACTACATAGGCAGTCCAACCTCATTAGGTGGCAGCACTGAAGCAGGTTGTTGTAAAAAGGTAAGCTAACATTCTTTTTAACATTACCAAGTGAAGTACTGAATGATGAAGGGAAAAAATTAAATGCCTTTGTGTGTGTACACGTGTGTGAGAGAGAGAAGGGGGGGGGGGAGCAAGAGAGAGAGGCCAGGAAACAACCTGCCTGGAGGTGTGAGCCCAACCCAGCTGGCAGGGAAACAGTGGTCTGATGAGAGAGGAGAGGAGATTTACGAGGAGCTGTGACACGTAGCGCCCTCCTCCTGCCTGCAGAGACAGAGTCCACACGGAACACACCACTGACTCCCCCACACAGCAGCCAGAGCCAGGGTAGAGGAACAGAACAGTACCAGAGCACTACATTATCACCTCAATGCTGCTGGGCAGTTCTTCTGCTCATCTTTGTAGAGAAACAAAGGGTGTTTCTTTTTTTTATCTGATGAATTCAACTACCGGTAATTGTGTTGCGGGAATAGGTGTGTAGATGTATGTGTGTGTGTCACAGGAGTGGGTAATTGTGTTGTGGGAATAGGTGTGTAGATGTGTGTGTATCACAGGAGTGGGTAATTGTGTTGTGGGACTAGGTGTGTAGATGTGTGTGTGTCACAGGAGTGGGTAATTGTGTTGTGGGAATAGGTGTGTAGATGTGTGTGTGTGTGTCACAGGAGTGGGTAATTGTGTTGTGGGAATAGGTGTGTAGATGTGTGTGTGTCACAGGAGTGGGTAATTGTGTTGTGGGAATAGGTGTGTAGATGTGTGTGTGTCACAGGAGTGGGTAATTGTGTTGCGGGAATAGGTGTGTAGATGTATGTGTGTGTGTGTCACAGGAGTGGGTAATTGTGTTGTGGGAATAGGTGTGTAGATGTATGTGTGTGTGTCACAGGAGTGGGTAATTGTGTTGTGGGAATAGGTGTGTAGATGTGTGTGTGTCACAGGAGTGGGTAATTGTGTTGTGGGAATAGGTGTGTAGATGTGTGTGTGTCACAGGAGTGGGTAATTGTGTTGCGGGAATAGGTGTGTAGATGTATGTGTGTGTCACAGGAGTGGGTAATTGTGTTGTGGGACTAGGTGTGTAGATGTGTGTGTGTCACAGGAGTGGGTAATTGTGTTGTGGGAATAGGTGTGTAGATGTGTGTGTATCACAGGAGTGGGTAATTGTGTTGTGGGAATAGGTGTGTAGATGTATGTGTGTGTGTCACAGGAGTGGGTAATTGTGTTGTGGGAATAGGTGTGTAGATGTGTGTGTATCACAGGAGTGGGTAATTGTGTTGTGGGAATAGGTGTGTAGATGTGTGTGTGTCACAGGAGTGGGTAATTGTGTTGCGGGAATAGGTGTGTAGATGTATGTGTGTGTGTCACAGGAGTGGGTAATTGTGTTGCGGGAATAGGTGTGTAGATGTATGTGTGTGTGTCACAGGAGTGGGTAATTTGATAACGGTGTAATTTTATCCTCAGACAAATTACAACTACAAAGGCTCTAGAGACCTTCATGTTACCATAGGTGGATGAGGCAGACTAGATGAAGGAACAGTTTAAAGGTTAGGTGTCCTGGTAGGTGAGGGGGTTCCCCTTTCTGCCTCCTCCTACCCCTGACTACTAGTCACAAACACAGATGTAAGGGTGCATGGCTTTTCTTTGGGCCTTGATGCCCTATAAAAAGACCAGAGACCACAAGTACAGTAACTGAAAGATAATAGCGAGGAAGGAACATTGTCACGTGGTTAAGAGCAAACACTTAGAGAATGTTGGACTCGATATCAATGATGACCCAAGTGCTGCACTGTGGTTGGCAGTGTTCCGCACTGGGACTCAAACACAATACAGTCCTTGATGCAATGTGATTCAGCAGCAATGCCTCATCTCTTACCGCTCCAACTCCAACCCACTTTTATCCTACAGAAAGGAGAGTCTACAGCAGCGGGTACTGAAAAACACATCAGGGCAACACTTCACTATTGTGGAGTTTGACAGTTAGGTAGATACAGTACCTTTAGAAAGTGTTCAGACCCCTTGACTTTTTCTACATTTTGTTACGTTACAGCCTTATTCTAAAATATATTAAATATTATTTTTTTCAGCAATCTACATACAATAAAGAAAACAGTTTTTGTAATTTTTGCATATGTATTAAAAAAAAACATATCGTATTTACATAAGTATTCAAACCTTTTGATATGCGACTAGAAATTGAGCTCAGGTGCATCCTGTTTCCATTGATCATCCTTGAGATGTTTCTACAGCTTGATTGGAATCCAACTGTGGTAAATTTAAGTGATTGAAAATGATTTGGAAAGGCACACACCTGTCTATATAAGGTAACAGTTGACAGTGCATGTCAGAGCAAAAACCAAGCCATGAGGTCGAAGGAATTGTCCGTAGAGCTCCGAGAAAGGATTGTGTCGAGGGCACAGATCTGGGGAAGGGTATCAAAAAATGTCTGCAGCATTGAAGGTCCCAAGAACATAGTGGCCTCCATCATTCTTAACTGGAAGAAGTTTGGAAGCACCAAGAGTCTTCCTAGAGCTGGCCACGCGGCCAAACTGAGAAATCGGGGGAGAAGTGCCTTGGTCAGCAAGGTGACCAAGAACCTGATGGTCACTGACAGAGATCCAGAGTTCCTCTGTGGAGATGGGAGAACCTTCCAAAAGGACACCCATCTCTGCAGTACTCCACCAATCAGGCCTTTATGGTAGACTGGCCAGACGGAAGCCACTCCTCAGTAAACGGCACACAACAGCCCGTTTGCCAATAGGGATCTAAAGGACTCTCAGACCACGAGAAACAATATTCTCTGGTCTGATGAAACCAAGGTTGAACTCTTTGGCCTGAAAGCCAAGCCAAGCGTCTGAAGAAAACATGGCACCATGGTGAAGCATGGTGGTGGCAGCATCATGCTGTGGGGATTTTTTCAGCGGCAGGGACTGGGTGTATAGTCAGGATCGAGGCAAAGATGAACGGAGCAAAGTACAGAGAGATCCCTTTATGAAAAACGTGCTCCAGAGTACTCAGGACCTCAGACTGGGGTGAAGGTTCACCTTCCAACAGGACAACGACCCTAAGCACACAGCCAAGACAATGCAGGAATGGCTTCGGGAGAAGTCTCAATGTCCTTGAGAGGCCCAACCAGAGCCCGGACTTGAACTTGATCTAACATCTCTGGAGAAACCTGAAAATAGCTGTGCAGCAACGCTCCCCATCCAACCTGATAGAGCTGAGAGGATCTGCAGAGAAGAATGGGAGAAACTCCCCAAATACAGGTGTGCCAAGCTTGTAGCTTCATACCCAAAAAGACTCAAGGGTGTACTCGCTGCCAAAGGTGCTTTAACAAACTACTGATTAAAGGGTCTGAATACTTACAGTGGGGCAACAAATAATTTAGTCAGCCACCAATTGTGCAAGTTCTCCCACTTAAAAAGATGAGAGGCCTGTAATTTTCACCATAGGTACACTTCAACTATGACAGACAAAATGAGAACAATTTTTGGTGGCCTCATCTTTTTAAGTGGGAGAACTTGCACAATTGGTGGCTGACTAAATACTTTTTTGCCCCACTGTATTTAAATGTTATATTTTAGTTTTTTTTTTCTAATACAGTTGCAAAAATGTCTGAAAACCTATTTTTGCTTCATCATTATGGGTTATTGTGTGAAATACATTTGAGAATAAAGCTCTAAAGTAACCAAATGTCAAGCGGTCTGAATACTTTCTGAATGCACTGTATGCAGCCTACATTTCCCACTTCTCATATAGGGCTCTTTTTTCCCCATTTTCTTTTCTACCACATAGGCTACGGCTACACCGGATAGTAGGTCTGAAGTGATGTAAACACTACTCTATTGCTACTTTGAAAACATGCCTGTCGGCCTGTCTAGAATAAAGAGATGTGTGTGATGTTTCTGCTCTGATTGGAGAGAATAAAAGGAGGAATGTTTGTGATAACGCACTCATTCTCTACTGTAGAAAATGCACTAAAATGTAGTCTGGAGAAATACAACATTGGTAATAACAATGTTACAGGCTAAATGTAAAAAAGTATATTTCCCATGTATCTACAGCCATCCTACAAAGTGACTTTTGCAGAATGTAGTGCTGAGCCATTAAACTAATTAACCAACATCCGTTCAAACACCTGAACTCATCATGAGAGGCCAGTGGCTCATGGGTCTGTGTACCCACATCCATACCAACACATCAGAGGCGGTCCTAGCTTTTTGGGTGCCCGAAGTTCTATTTACAATAAGTGTCTCCAAAATGACAACACATTATTTATGATTAATTTCTATCGGGCACAAAATAATCTCAAACACAACCAAAGCCAACAGCAAATGCCTCCAACACATTTGTAGTGTCACAAGCTTGATGTAGTCATTGTGTGCTATGAATATGGGACCAAATACGTAACTTTTAACTACTTTAATACACAGGTGAATTTGTGCTAATACTTTTGGTCCCCTAAAATGGGGGGACTATGTACAAAAAAGTGCTGTAATTTCTAAATGGTTCACGCAATTTGGATACAAATACCTTCAAATTAAAGCTGACAGTCTGCGCTTTAAACTCAGTCATTATATAATTTAAAATCCAAATTGCTGGAGTACAGAGCCAAAACAACAACAAAATTGTCACTGTCCCAATACCTTTGGAGCTCAATGTATATTGGAAATTGATCTGTGGCCTACAGAAGGGGGGCCGCCAGTTGCCCATCCCTGATGTATAGGATGAGTAATTGAGGCCTGGGTGTGTAAGCTTACACCACCAGAGTGATTGGCATGCATGATTCTATTCATAAACTGAGACAAGTCGCTCTCCTCCTCCGAGGTATATTCAATGTCTTTAAACAGCTGACTAAGAGCATATCAAATACGTTGCTATGGTTCCTATGGCAAGACCTCTGTGTAGTTCATGTTTGCTTGTCGGTAGATGTTGAAATAGCCCTTGGCCCGGCCCGATAAAGTATATTCCTGCTTAGGCATGTTACATTAATTGTCTAAAAGTGTTGCAAAGCGAACATTGAAGATTTTGAATGCAGCCCAAAATGGCCAAACAGTGGTTAACACCACTTCTGATGTGCATGCATTGTATTGATGCTGGTGTGCCGCATAGCATCAACAATAAAAACACAACAACATATACATAAAAGGATATTGCTGATGGCATTGTTTTAAAGTACACAATGCCATCATTTTGCTTACCTAAATATTTGATGTGGAACCCTCGCGGAGGATTGAGAGACCTCCTCATCCATCCCTCTCTGAGAACCTCCAGGTGATCCTCTTTACCCTGGATCAACAGCACGTGCTCGTCAATCCAGCCCAGGAAAAACGTGTCCGATATGGCGTCCGATATTCTTTGATTCCAAACGTGCTGTGTGTTCTCAGCTTTAAAATCCGCAAAAATCTCATAGCCGGTGTGATGGCGCGGCAGTTCGTCGCTCTCAGACACACCAGTCGAATCACCCTTGCCGATCCTTGTCAATACGATGGCCAGGGAGTGCGGCGCTATCTGCAGAAAAGACTCCATTGTCGAGTTGTCCTAAGTCGTGAACGTTAAGTCATGAACAACATCAAACATGACACCATTCCGTTTTATACATAAATCCGAGTAGGGTAGCTAGGCAGACGACTTTGTTCTGTAACGAAGACATAGCACACATTCCACAGTAGGCTGCACAGCTCCTATTTTTTTCTATCCAGCCTCGTCAAGGCAACGTACCTGTCTGATGTTTTATGTCGAACGTACTCCTCAAATTAATCGAAATGACATCCACGTCTCAACCCTGGTTAACCCGGGGCGAATTGTATCGAATTCGACTACAAATTGGGAGCTAATAATTTAATCTAACAGAGAACGGTTACCGAGGATTCGATCTCGTGGGACACCTGTCCCTACTGCACCGCGCTCAAACTCGTGCCATCGCCTATTGTATATTGAAGGTAAACCCCTTCTTACCTTGCGAGCACAGGGAGTCCAATTTCAAGGTACCGGTGATCTTTCTCCAACAGGCAAGGTAAAATCCCTGGAGAAATCCTCAGGCGGGCCTCCAAGGTGTTATTACGCCACCTGCAGGCTGCTGTTCGCAGATAAACTTGAGTAAAGGTTGTTTCTTGTTGCACAGTGTAGCTGGTGCCAGCCAACCAGACAAAAATACCACTGTTCAGGCATAGGGCCTATAAAATAGATTCTGTAGCTGTCCATGAACAAAACCCCTAAACGTATTGAGAAGATGCAAATTAACTACTTTTATATCTCTTCTAGCTCTACTGTCCTAAAGAAATGGTTGGCACCCCATCCGTCCATTTCAATTGTGTTTATTGGAAACCAGTATATTAAACCAGTGCATTGTCACCTATACAACATTATCTAGTAAAGTTAAGTTTGGCTACTCTATGTGTGACTCAAGCACTCAACACGTGTCCTATGGTTGTTGGGCATATATGAGGGAGGTAATCATATATAACTCACCTTACCTCTCTTGACTTTTGGGGGGTCGAAGTCGGCCTATGAGCAACCCTATTGGTTTGGGTATTACCACATGCTGGTCCCTTTTTCGTCCTGCACCTGACCTAGGCCAGCGATCAGTTGTCATGAGCCCGAGGAGCATCAGACAGACGTGAGACTGCCCACACAACCGGATTAGACCAAAGTCAGTCCTTACAGTGTAGATAAGTCCTTACAGTGTAGATAAGTCAGTCCTTACAGTGTAGAAAAGTCCTTACAGTGAAGCAAAAGCCCACACTTTCTCTACAGTACAAACATGACAGATTTATTACAGTCTAGAAGGTTTAACAGATGATATCTGTCACTTGTATGGTGTTCTTACCCCTGAAATGTAAAGTGTGAATGGGTGAAATGTCTGTCCATGCTAGATTCAAACCAGATGAAAAAAGAGAACTAAAATACCTCCCAGATAGGCCTTTTTGGCAGGATGCCATGGTAGTGTATCGTAACATGTTGTTTCCCTTACTAGGTTCAGGTTTCTCTTGGACATGTTCCTGGATTTTCCTCTCTAAAGGGCACTGATATAAAGAGCATATGGAAATAGTATAAATTTCACAGCTGTGGTGAGAAAAACAGGCTTACACCTGGATTGATCTCCCATCAGGAAGAAAGTGCCAACAGCAGGCTGATATGATAGCACAATAAGTGATCAGATGACTTTGATTGCCATCTCTGCCCCTAAAATCACGTACTTTACCAAGAAAAGGTGAACAAGAGTTCAGTACAAAGAGAAGACTGCAAGTAAGCAAGACGACCCTAACTTCAACCCCTAACGGTAACTTCAACCGCTAACCCTAGCTTCATGTCCATATCCCAGTATAACCCTAACCCTAGCTTCATGTCCATATCCCAGTAAAATCCTAACCCTAGCTCCATGTCCATATCCCAGTATAACCCTAACCCTAGCTCCATGTCCATATCCCAGTATAACCCTAACCCTAGCTTCATGTCCATATCCCAGTATAACCCTAACCCTAGCTTCATGTCCATATCCCAGTAAAATCCTAACCCTAGCTCCATGTCCATATCCCAGTATAACCCTAACCCTAGCTTAATGTCCATATCCCAGTATAACCCTAACCCTAGCTTCATGTCCATATCCCAGTAAAACCCTAGCTCCATGTCCATATCCCAGTATAACCCTAACCCTAGCTTCATGTCCATATCCCAGTATAACCCTAACCCTAGCTCCATGTTCATATCCCAGTAAAATCCTAACCCTAGCTCCATGTCCATATCCCAGTATAACCCTAACCCTAGCTTAATGTCCATATCCCAGTATAACCCTAACCCTAGCTTCATGTCCATATCCCAGTATAACCCTAACCCTAGCTTCATGTCCATATCCCAGTATAACCCTAACCCTAGCTTCATGTCCATATCCCAGTATAACCCTAACCCTAGCTTAATGTCCATATCCCAGTATAACCCTAACCCTAGCTTCATGTCCATATCCCAGTATAATCCTAACCCTAGCTTCATGTCCATATCCCAGTATAATCCTAACCCTAGCTTCATGTCCATATCCCAGTGTAATCCTAACCCTAGCTTCATGTCTACATCCCAGTTCAACCCTAGTCTTAACCACAACCCCAGCTTCATGTCTACATCCCAGTTCAACCCTAGTCTTAACCACAACCCCAGCTTCATGTCTACATCCCAGTTCAACCCTAGTCTTAACCACAACCCCAGCTTCATGTCTAAGTCCCAGTTCAACCCTAGTCTTAACCACAACCCCAGCTTCATGTCGACGTCCCAGTTCAAATCCAACTCTAGGGATCCCCAACCTCTTGATTTCCCAGTAACACCATTTGGTTTCTTCTTTCACCTGGATCCTGTTTCCTCTATCATACTGACAAAGGGCAGTTCATTTTTCCTATATCTGATAACCTCTGTGGAATGTTTGAAATTCACATAAAGGAATAACAGGCCTTCAACGATGAACATAGTTAGTCTGCATCTCACCAGCAGAGGGGGGTGCATTGTAGATTTAAACCTTTTCAGTGAGGAGACCATTTTTTTGTCAGGAACTTCTGGTGACCCCAGCCCAAATATATTGACAGAACCTTCAACTTTGTCAAATTTATATTTTTATATTAACAAATAACCTTAAATTCCATACATTTTCATTTCTCTAATCAAAAATGAAGAGTACCAGTAAAGACATTGACTCAACTAAAATCATAAATTGTTTCTCAAAAAAAGTTTGCATATTTCCCATACAATAATCTGTACTCTTAATTGTTTGTTCCCTAACAATTAAATTGTTTTTATGTGGTGACCCCACTGCAATTCCCCCATGACCCAACCCCCACCTTGAATATCACTGGTGAAGGCCATTGAGAGCACATGCAGCACCCCCATACACACCAAGAGCGAAGAAGCTCATCCTAATAAGCATGTTAAGTCATTTTAACAAATGAAAACTTGCACACACAATAATTTTTTTCATTCTCCACATGTTTCAACAATATATTCCTGTCATGCTGTGGGCTGAGGGTTCCTGTGACACCACCTGAAGATTCTATAGAAGTCAATGGGTGCTCCAGTAAGAAAATCTAATTATTTTATTTGTCACATACACGTGTTTAGCAGATGTTATTGCGGGTGTAGCGAAATGCTTGTGTTTCTAGCGTCAACAGTGCAGTAATACCTAACAATACACACAAATCTAAAGTAAAGGAATTACGAATACAGTGGGGCAAAAAAGTATTTAGTCAGCCACCAATTGTGCAAGTTCTCCCACTTAAAAAGATGAGGCCTGTAATTTTCATCATAGGTACACTTCAACTATGACAGACAAAATGAGGAAAAAAATCCAGAAAATCACATTGTAGGGTTTTTAATGAATTTATTTGCAAATTATGGTGGAAAATAAGTATTTGGTCACCTACAAACAAGCAAGATTTCTGGCTCTCACAGACCTGTAACTTCTTCTTTAAGAGGCTCCTCTGTCCTCCACTTGTTACCTGTATTAATGGCACCTGTTTGAACTTGTTATCAGTATAAAATACACCTGTCCACAACCTCACAGTCACACTCCAAGCTCCACTATGGCCAAGACCAAAGAGCTGTCAAAGGACACCAGAAACAAAATTGTAGCCCTAACCAGGCTGGGAAGACTGAATCTGCAATAGGTAAGCAGCTTGGTTTGAAGAAATCAACTGTGGGAGCAATTATTAGGAAATGGAAGACATACAAGACCACTGATAATCTCCCTCGATCTGGGGCTCTACGCAAGATCTCACCACGTGGGGGCCAAAATGATCACAAGAACGGTGAGCAAAAATCCCAGAACCACACGGGGGGACCTAGTGAATGACCTGCAGAGAGCTGGGACCAAAGTAACAAAGCCTACCATCAGTAACACACTACGCCGCCAGGGACTCAAATCCTGCAGTGCCAGACGTGTCCGCCTGCTTAAGCCAGTACATGTCCAGGCCCGTCTGAAGTTTGCTAGAGAGCATTTGGATGATCCAGAAGAAGATTGGGAGAATGGCATATGGTCAGATGAAACAAAAATATTACTTTTTGGTAAAAACTCAACTCGTCGTGTTTGGAGGACAAAGAATGCTGAGTTGCATCCAAAGAACACCATACCTACTGTGAAGCATGGGGGTGGAAACATCATGCTTTGGGGCTGTTTTCTGCAAAGGGACCAGGATGACTGATCCGTGTAAAGGAAAGAATGAATGGGGCCTTGTATCGTGAGATTGAGTGAAAACCTCCTTCCATCAGCAAGGGCATTGAAGATGAAACGTGGCTGGGTCTTTCAGCATGACAATGATCCCAAACGCACCGCCCGGGCAACGAAGGAGTGGCTTCGTAAGAAGCATTTCAAGGTCCTGGAGTGGCCTAGCCAGTCTCCAGATCTCAACCCCATAGAAAATCTTTGGAGGGGTTGAAAGTCCGTATTGGCCAGACATTACTCCTGGTTATCAATCAATCATTACAATGAATTATTAAAACATTACCAACTTATTAATAAATCAAAAAATACAAAAACAAAACAAAAAAACTGAGAGGATGAATTCTGGACCTAGCTCTTAAGGATAGTTTGCCTCACCAGGACAGCTTGCCTCATTCTTCACCTGTGCATTTCCTTTCTGCTTCAGGCCATCCCAAGAATCCTGGTTCATGCCCATGCTAGAGGGGGAGATAGGACTGTTTAAAGAGGTGGGACAATAGACTGAAAAGGTAAAATGTCTTACAGTAGTATCTCTTGACACGCCTGTCTGCCACTCTGTGACTGGCAACGCAAGTCTAGTGTTCAGAGGATCAAAACCGTAGTGTATCATGGGTAAATTGTGACGGACTGATCTACAAATAATAATAATAATAATAATAATAAGTAGTTATTTATGATGCAAGGTTCTTTGTAGATCAATCAGTCTCCTGCAATGTCGGCTGCAATGTCGAACAAGCCCAATAACCTGTTAGGGTTTGACCTGGTTGATCATTTCTGGTAGTTCCTCTCCTTTTGTTTCTGGTAGCAAAAAGCTCAACACACCAGTGATGACTGTGGTGGTTCCCATCAGCATGTAGGGTAGTATCTTGTTGTACATGACTTCAATCAGAAGAAAGTGAGACAATTTATTTGAATCCAGAAATCACATAAATGTTAGCAAAATGTTTAGACAATTGAATATGCGTACACACACACGCGACTCAACCATGTAAGCGATGTATGGAGACAGTGCTACCTATTCTTGTAGCCATCGAGGTGGCACCCAAAGCCATATTGTGCACCACTGTGGGGAAGCGCTCCGTGCCATTCAGATAGAGGAATCCAAACGTTCCAGTGACAGCCATTTTCCCAATCATCACCAGGATCAGAGACAGGGCATGTAGGTCTGACAAGGACAGAAGCAAAAAGTAATTTAAAATCACTTATAGTGCATGCCGATGAAGAATGATGATGATCTAGAGACACTGCAACGTGTCAAAATTAAAGCTGCCAGCAACATTTCAGGGACCTAGCAATGTTCTGCTTACAGTCCTGCTAGCTCAACCGTTCAGAAGTGATAGTTCTACGTAACATTGCAAAAATCAGAAACTTTCTGTCCAAAAATGATGCAGAAAAATTAATCCATGCTTTTGTCACTTCTAGATTAGACTACTGCAATGCTCCACTTTCCGGCTACCCGGATAAAGCACTAAATAAACTTCCGTTAGTGCTAAATACAGCTGCTAGAATCCTGACTAGAACCAAAACATGTGATCATATTACTCCAGTGCTAGCCTCCCTACACTGGCTTCCTGTTAAGGCAAGGGCTGATTTCAAGGATTTACTGCTAACCTACAAAGCATGGTCCTGCCGTACATACCTACACGTACGCTACGGTCACAAGACGCAGGCCTCCTAATTGTCCCTAGAATTTCTAAGCAAACAGCTGGAGGCAGGGCTTTCTCCTATAGAGCTCCATTTTTATGGAACGGTCTGCCTACCCATGTGAGAGACGCAGACTCTGTCTCAACCTTTAAGTCTTTACTGAAGACTCATCTCTTCGGTGGGTCATATGATTGAGTGTAGTCTGGCCCAGGAGTGTGAAGGTGAACGGAAAGGCTCTGGAGCAACGAACCGCCCTTGCTGTCTCTGCCTGGCCGGTTCCCCTCTTTCCACTGGGATTCTCTGCCTCTAACCCTATTAAAGGGGCTGAGTCACTGGCTTACTGGTGCACTTTCATGCTGTCCCTAGGAGGGGTGTGTCACTTGAGTGGGTTGAGTCACTGATGTGATCTTCCTGTCTAGGTTGGCGCCCCCCCTTGCGTTGTGCCGTGGCGGAGATCTTTGTGGGCTATACTCGGCCTTGTCTCAGGATGGTAAGTTGGTGGTTCAAGATATCCCTCTAGTGGTGTGGGGGCTGTGCTTTGGCAAAGTGGGTGGGGTTATATCCTTCCTGTTTGGCCCTGTCCGAGGGTATCATCGGATAGGGCCACAGTGTCTCCTGACCCCTCTTGTCTCAGCCTCCAGTATTTATGCTGCAGTAGTTTGTGTCGGGGAGCTAGGGTCAGTTTGTTATATCTGGAGTACTTCTCCTGTCCTATCCGGTGTCCTGTGTGAATTTAAGTATGCTCTCTCTAATTCTCTCTTTCTTTCGCTCTCTCGGAGGACCTGAGCCCTAGGACCATGCCTCATGACTACCTGGCATGATGACTCCTTGCCAGTCCACCTGGCAGTGCTGCTGCTCCAGTTTCAACTGTTCTGCCTGTGATTATTATTATTTGACCATGCTGGTCATTTATGAACATTTGAACATCTTGGCCATGTTCTGTTATAATCTCCACCCGGCACAGCCAGAAGAGGACTGGCCACCCCACATAGCTTGGCTTCCTCTCTAGGTTTCTTCCTAGGTTTTGGACTTTCTAGGGAGTTTTTCCTAGCCACCGTACTTCTACACCTGCATTGCTTGCTGTTTGGGGTTTTAGGCTGGGTTTCTGTACAGCACTTTGAGATATCAGCTGATGTACGAAGGGCTATATAAATCAATTTGATTTGATTTGATAGTTCTAATTGATGCGAGCCCTCACTTGGCCTGCAGTGGCCAACTTTGTCTTTTGAGACATCAATTTCTTTATGATGGACAAATTTTTCTGCCATCTTAGGAGATACGGATTGCTGCTTTTGACCAATCCCCTTAGCAAACATACCAAATAATTTACTTATCCAAAGAATCGCAAAAAGTTTGTGAAACTGGCTATACCCAGGCAGTAGAGTGTTTTTAGTTTCTGACAGGATGGACATTAAAATCTCAAAGGCACTTGCCCTTTGGTCACTTGCCTACAAAGGCACAAATCTTATCTGACATCTCAGTATGCTTAACGCAAGATGGCCATTTTTGCTGAAGGCAAAAATCTTGACCTCTACTGTCTGACACTCAACTGCACTTACCTGACAGTTCTAACAATGTGCTCTTGACTTGCCCAAAGGGTAAGTGCCTTTGAGATTTTAATGTCCATCCCAGCAGAACAACAGTGTTTCTGTCTGAAACTAAAAACAATCTATTTCCTGAGTTTAGCCAGTTTGACAAACATTTCATGTTTCTTTGGACAAGTAATAAAAAAATAAATCCTTCATATAGTTTTCACTTTAGATGTAGGATCTTCATTTGATTACTCTCTTGTTGCTTAGAATTTTCCTTTACAGCAGGAAATGCAAACTTGTAGTGTATTCGAGGTTTAAAAAGGCTTCTAAAGTTTATTTCCACCTTAAAATTTCAGACTTGATTTGTTGTAACAAAAAATGTCCATTAATTATAATTCACATTTCCTGTTGCTGCAGGATTATTTTCCTGCTGTAGCAAATTGGCTCAAATTAAGATCCTAAATCTGTACTTTGAACTGATGTAGTAAACATTCCCTAACATCAAACTGTATAATTGAATATGTCTCAACATGTCTAAATGGTTCCTCATTTAAGCTGCATATTGTGGCATTATGTTTGCTCAGTAGATCCAGTTCGACAAGTCACATCATGTAGACAGTTCTAATGATACCCTAGAAGATCAGACTGAGAACACACACCTTCACCTGTATGAGGTCCTGGGTTTGGGCTGCATCACATCCGGCCGTGATTAGGAGTCCCATAAGGCGGTGCACAATTGGCACAGAGTTGGCCGGGGTAGGCCGCCATTGTAAATAAGAATTTGCTCTTAACTGACTTGCCTAGTTCAATAAAAGGTTCAATAAAAAATAAATAATTCCAGACATAAGAAATCCGGATAGCACTCTCAAAAATAATAGTGTTATGGTGAAAGGAGCAATCCATGCATCGTCACACACCAGATTCCACTGTGGAAAGGCACAACGTGAGAATGATAATGCAGACATTTCCAGAGATCAGGGAAATATGCAAAGCTGTCAAGGCAAAGGGTGGCTACTTATATAATCAAAATATATTAACACTTTTTTTTTTTTACATGAATCCATGTGTTATTTCATAGTTTTGATGTGTTCACTACTTTCCTACAGTGTAGAAATTTGTAAAAAAAAATAAAGAAAATTCCTGGAATGAGGTGTCCAAACTTTTGACTGGTACTGTATAAAGACAATTTGCCCAGAAAACTTTGGGTGTCAAATTACATCGTCCACTGACTGTCTGTTGTTGATCCCTGCAATATTGCAACCATTCTTCTCAATGTGTGATACCTGCTTCCACATTACCACTGAGCAAATACTCCAAACATTGTTGAAGGTGGGAACTTCCAATGGCACACCAATAAATTGGCAGATGGAAGCAAATCTTTTACTTATCCCATGATGAGTCTCATTCCCCATAAATCAGATACCAGGGTTGGGGTGAATTCCATTTCAATTCCAGTCAATTTAGAAACTAAACCAAATTCTAATTCCTCATTGAAAAGCATTTAAGAGAACTGGAACTTCAGTATATTTCCTGAATTGACTCCAACTCTGTTAAATACTACTTGAACCACTAGCCATCACCTGCTACCTGACTGTTCTCAGGAAAAGTAGAAAGGATCACCCACAGCAGAGTTGGATTTAACCTGTCTAAATGCTGAAACATCACTGAACTTTGAATTCAAGGGCAGGCCTGATGACATCACATCATTACAGTTGGTTCAAGTTAAAAGAAGGCATTTGAGAGGCTGTACAATCTTCACAAAAACCTTTAATACTATGCCGTCTTGGTTATACTGTATTCATTACATTTGACAGTCAGTGACACACACAATCATAACTCACCCAAATGTTTTAGTTTGAAGATTAATGAGGAACTGCATCATTGATCAAGTAAAATGTGAGGGCAATTACTGTGGGTGTGTTAGTAAATTCACTGGAGTGCCAGAGTGCGCACTATTCGTAAATTCAGAGCGTTTCGCTCTCGGAGCGTTCAGAGTGCACATTGGATGCTCTGCTCTAGCGAGGAGTAGGGATGAGCCGAGCATTCTGACCTCACAATGGCAAGCATCCAAGCTAACTGGCTGAAGTTGGCTAGCTTGCTAGGTACTTCCAGACACAAAAAAAAACGCCTAACACCTAACTGACTATTTTACTCACCCTAACAGAGCTGGTTAGGCTTTCATGTTATCCAGAGTGTTGGTGACGAACTTACTGCTGGCAACAATTTAACTATACTTTTTGTCTACGTTTACTGACACTGATCATATTCAGTGTGTGTTGCTCGTTCAGAAATCCATCAGTTATTCTGCGCTCTGGCACACTAAGACAAGAGTGCTCTGAAATCCGAGTAAATAGCCAGAGTGAATTTACAAACACACCTTGTGTAACAGCTACATGACATGATAACAAAAGCCTAAGGTTTTAGATCAGCAAGCTACAATATTAATCAGTTACGGATCAATCAAGATTATAAAGTAAACTATTGTAGTTAATGCACAGAGCATCCTTTTAAAAGCGTGATTTACAGGAGGTCAAAAAGTGAATGCATCTGTGGTACAACATTTTCCAGTTGAGCCCAATAGGTGAGAGATGTGTTTCAGGTAAACTAGTATTCACTTAGGGGTGGGGTCTTGTTATGGATCTCAAGCCGCTGCAATGGAGGCATCTTCTGCTTGTCGGCCCTGGGGCTGAAATATATATATATTTTTAAAGTATTAGGATAGTTTACTGATTTTGCACTACACAGTCTACTCAAACATAATTATATCAACACTTCACTGGTTGATGGAAGGTGAATTTCGAGTTTAAGTTGGTTAATTTTGCAACTGTATTCTATGTAAATATGTTTCAATATTACTGTCAGTTAACATCGCTGCAGCTAACACTGAGATGTATCTACAGAATATGCCATGTGGTTAGAAAGAGCCTAGTGGCTGTTAACATAGAATTAGAATGAATAGACAAGAAGTCCCCTCATTTGATTTATTTGGGTTCTAAGCTACAGTGCCTTGCGAAAGTATTCGGCCCCCTTGAACTTTGCGACCTTTTGCCACATTTCAGGCTTCAAACATAAAGATATAAAACTGTATTTTTTTTGTGAAGAATCAACAACAAGTGGGACACAGTCATGAAGTGGAACGATATTTATTGGATATTTTACACTTTTTTAACAAATCAAAAACTGAAAAATTGGGCGTGCAAAATTATTCAGCCCCTTACTTTCAGTGCAGCAAACTCTCTCCAGAAGTTCAGTGAGGATCTCTGAATGATCCAATGTTGACCTAAATGACTAATGATTATAAATACAATCCACCTGTGTGTAATCAAGTCTCCGTATAAATGCACCTGCACTGTGATAGTCTCAGAGGTCCGTTAAAAGCGCAGAGAGCATCATGAAGAACAAGGAACACACCAGGCAGGTCCGAGATACTGTTGTGAAGAAGTTTAAAGCCGGATTTGGATACAAAAATACTTCCCAAGCTTTAAACATCCCAAGGAGCACTGTGCAAGCGATAATATTGAAATGGAAGGAGTATCAGACCACTGCAAATCTACCAAGACCTGGCCGTCCCTCTAAACTTTCAGCTCATACAAGGAGAAGACTGATCAGAGATGCAGCCAAGAGGCCCATGATCACTCTGGATGAACTGCAGAGATCTACAGCTGAGGTGGGAGACTCTGTCCATAGGACAACAATCAGTCGTATATTGCACAAATCTGGCCTTTATGGAAGAGTGGCAAGAAGAAAGCCATTTCTTAAAGATATCCATAAAAAGTGTTGTTTAAAGTTTGCCACAAGCCACCTGGGAGACACACCAAACATGTGGAAGAAGGTGCTCTGGTCAGATGAAACCAAAATTGAACTTTTTGGCAACAATGCAAAACGTTATGTTTGGCGTAAAAGCAACACAGCTGAACACACCATCCCCACTGTCAAACATGGTGGTGGCAGCATCATGGTTTGGGCCTGCTTTTCTTCAGCAGGGACAGGGAAGATGGTTGAACTTGATGGGAAGATGGATGGAGCCAAATACAGGACCATTCTGGAAGAAAACCTGATGGAGTCTGCAAAAGACCTGAGACTGGGACGGAGATTTGTCTTCCAACAAGATAATGATCCAAAACATAAAGCAAAATCTACAATGGAATGGTTCAAAAATAAACATATCCAGGTGTTAGAATGGCCAAGTCAAAGTCCAGACCTGAATTCAATCGAGAATCTGTGGAAAGAACTGAAAACTGCTGTTCACAAATGCTCTCCATCCAACCTCACTGAGCTCGAGCTGTTTTGCAAGGAGGAATGGGAAAAAATGTCAGTCTCTCGATGTGCAAAACTGATAGAGACATACCCCAAGCGACTTACAGCTGTAATCGCAGCAAAAGGTGGCGCTACAAAGTATTAACTTAAGGAGGCTGAATAATTTTGCACGCCCAATTTTTCAGTTTTTGATTTGTTAAAAAAGTTTGAAATATCCAATAAATGTCGTTCCACTTCATGATTGTGTCCCACTTGTTGTTGATTCTTCACAAAAAAATACAGTTTTATATCTTTATGTTTGAAGCCTGAAATGTGGCAAAAGGTCGCAAAGTTCAAGGGGGCCGAATACTTTCGCAAGGCACTGTAAGTGTACCTTGACAAAGATGCGTGAGGGGAGGAAGCGTCGAAGCAGCTGTCCGGACACGGCAGGGAAGCGCAGCAGGCTGATGTTGAGCTGGGGAAGGTTCTGGTACCCTGCCATCAGAGGGTAGAAGTTATACAACATCTCCTGCTCCGCTCCAGGCAGGATCCTCAGACGCACCTGGGGAAACACCGTGACACTAAGGGCATGTAGAGCAAGAGACTGGAGACCGCATGGGGCCTCAAATGGTATGGTCTATTCTAGTCTTATTCTGAATGAAAACCATCGGTTCTCTACTACATGTGTTGTTAGGCAGCAGTTTAAATTGGAATACAAATAATGGTGGAAACTCCAGCCTCAAAACAGACCAGTGTCAAGTCGAACTCTGGCACTCAGTTATGTTGTACCCTGGGCTTGCATGTTGAACTGACAACAATAAGGAGTGTAGTAGAGAGTTGTCTGCGTGTAACTATTGTACTGTCCTGTACTCAATTTGTCTCAGGCTGTATGGAATCTCACAATAGTACTCAAGATTGTATCAGGCTCGTAGTGGAGTCGTCGCTGAGTTGCACAGAAATAAACACCAAATGACGGTTGCAGTTAAAGCCAGTGAGTAATATGTTTGTGCTACTTTACAGTTCGTTTGATGTGTTTACCAAGGGGGGGAGGGGGCATGTTGCAGAGACCTACCTGCTTGAGGCCAGAGAACATGAAGGCATCACTGGGTTCCACAGACATCTCCACGTCCTGGACCAGCCCCGTCCGGTTCTGGATGTGGTACCTCACTGGCATAGACTCCCGCACCCTTCCAAACGACGGCAGCTCTGTAACCACCAAACACAGGGAACCATTGTTATGTACATCTGAATGGGACAGAAAAACTGGAAAACAGACATATTCAACATATATTTTTAGACTCAACTGTGAAAATAATACATAATTCAGATCAAGACATGCTGTACCTGCATGAACATATAGAGGAATGGTCTCCACCATCACATGGGGGAGGGTGGTAACAGTCGTCACAACAGGTGCATCTGCACACCAAGATTTCCTGAAATAGCAATCCAAATGTAATGAGTTAAAGCTTCAGGAAAAGAAAATGTCTTGACCTTGTGAATTTTCCATTGTGCTTGACAGGAGGAGAAATGTCAGAGAAGAGAACAGGAGAATGGCCGGCTGGAGTCAAGCAGACATACCTCTTCCAGGAGATGAGGTACTGTCCAGACGCCACACTGCTCGTCCCGTTGAGCACAGGGGGACACTGAAGGCTGAAACACTCGCTGGCACATTCCCCTGTCTGCAGCACCACTGGTGGAAAACAACAACCAAACCTGAAGGTTAGGCTACAAGGAACTCGGGTGTGTTTCTATGCTACAAACTACTAACACACACTGAAACTACAACGACTGGGGTCATTAGAATATATGGTCTTAGATGGGAGATGTTGAGGCTTCCCCTGCAGAGCTATGTCAGAGGGAGCTTTAGTGTGCATCCCAAATTCCCTATATAGTGCACTACTTTTGACCATGGTCCATAGGGCACTTCAGAGGGAATAGGGTGCCAACTGGGACGCGACCATAGAGACGGTGGTGTCATACCATGCTCCACCTGGGACTGGGGCTGGTCCATGGCAGCCATGGTGGGGGCCAGCTGCAGCTGGCTGGTCACGAGGTGGAGAGGCCAAGGGGACGCACTCAGGATGTCTGTCATCAGCAGAAAGGGGATGTCCACATACACTCTATCCAGGTGCTCAAACTGAAACACAACATGATCCATTATCACTGAAGTCGCTGCACTGACAAGCACTGACTTACCAACATTGAACAAAAAAACTGCACTCAAAACTACATTCAAACACCACATTAAAACTGCGCCCAAAACACCATTAAAACTGCGCCCAAAACACCATTAAAACAGCACTCAAAACCCCATTAAAACAGCACTCAAAACCCCATTAAAACAGCACTCAAAACTACATTTGCACAACAATGCCAACAACATCAATAGAGGGAAAATAAGTTAAACCTTCGTGGATACAAACTTCACAGCAACTTCAAATGGAACAACGGTTTCTATGGTAACGGTTTCATCCTACAAAAAAGAAAGCTATGGTCAACAAACAGTTAATTTCATACATATTTATGGACACAAATCACAAAAGTCACAAATACTGAAACTAGCAATGAGTGAGGTTTCAGTGCACAAACTCACTTTGTGACACCTGCAGGTGATGTCTTTGCCCTCCACCTTGGTGCTCAAGGCATAGGCAACATGGAACAGGAAGATTCTGGCTCCAGTGGTGACACAGCGAACATACAGACACTTCTCAACCTGTTCAATAGAGAACGATTAGTACAAACACACTGCTGATGTCCCTCAAGAGATCTCAGCAAAACAAGGGGGGCCGGTTTCCCAGACACAGATGAAGCCTAGTCCTAGCCCAAAAAGCTATATTAATGGAGATTCTCCATTGGCCATGCTTTTTTTCATGATGGACAGTGAGGTTGTGCAGGCCTGAGGGTGGGTGGGGGATGTACCTTTTCTCCCGGCTGGAGGTCTCCAATGGCAATGTCTGGAAGCAGTGCAGGATGGGATTCGTCACACATCTCCAAACCGTTCAGGGTCACATGGGTGGACTGTGTGAGGTTTGCATCCTGACCTTAAGGTGGTGGGACAAATATCAAACCTTGTGATACCTAACCAATGTATGTCAGTGTTTTCCCAATGCTGTAAGGTCCATAGAAATAGAATTCCTTAAACAGATTTCCCATTTAAACCCCATTCTGAGAAGTCTGTTTCCAGGGTTCTATCCTGTGTCAAGCAGTTTCTGAAGTTGTGAACTACAGGAAAAAGAGGCCCGAGCACGCCACCATTCTCATCGACTCGGCTGCAGTGGAGCAGTTTGAGAGCTTCAGGTTCCTTGGTGTCCACATCAACAAACTAACATGGTCTAAACACACAAAGACATTCGTGAAGAGGACATGACAAAACCTATTCCCCCTCAGGAGGCTGAAAAGATTTGTCATGGGTCCTCAGATCCTCAAAAGGTTCCACAGCTGCACCATCGAGATCATCCTGCCTGGTTGCATCACTGCCTGGTATGGCAACTGCTCAGCCTCCGATTGCAAGGCACTACAGAGGGTAGTGCGAACGGCCCAGTACATCCCTAGGGCCAAGCTTCCTGCCATCCAGGACCTCTATACCAGGCGGTGTCAGAGGAAGGCCCTACAAATTGTCAAAGACTGTTCTCTCTGCTACCCTGGTACCGGAGTGCCAAGTCTAGGTCCAAGAGGCTTCTAAACAGCTTCTACCCCCAAGCCATAACACTCCTGAACATCTAGTCAAATGGCTACCCAGACTATTTGCAGTGCACCCCCTCTCACCTCCTCTTTACACCACTGCTACTCTCTGTTGTCATCTATGCATATTCACTTTAATAACTCTACCTACATGTACATACTACCTCAAATAACCTGTGCCACTGCAAATTGACTCTGTATCAGTACCCCCCTGTACATAGTTTTGATATTGTTATTTTACTGCTGCTCTTGAATTACTTTTTTATTTTATTTCTTATTCTTATCTGTATTTTTTTGAAACTGCATTGTTGGTTAGGGGCTCGTAAGTAAGCATTTCACTGTAAGGTCTACACCTGTGTATTCGGCGCATGTGACTAATACAATTTGATTTGATCCTGTGCTGTGTCAAACAGTTCTGGTGTAATGCTGCCTACCTGGTTTGAGTCCGGCAGTGAGTTTGACGTCTTTGGTCACTGTCTCCTCGTTGGACTGGATGGAGACAGTGATGCGGTACATCTCGTTGTTCAGAGCAGGGGGCTCATGACTCAGCTGAACAGAGATCTTGGGAATGCGAGAGATTATCCTGAAGAACAAAACACATTGTCAGATTAGGATGACGCACCGTCTGTTACCAACTCAACTATGTTTTGAACTTATGACAGTATGAAAAAACTGAGGACGACATTTTCCTCTATGCTGTGAGCTAATTACCTTAGTTGTAACTGGTTAGTTGAACCAGAGATTTAGTAAACAATGCGATACACACAATGGCATGGTACAGCATCACAGCTCCCGTTACTTGAAATGTTGCAGTGCATTATGGAAAATGTCTCTGTACCTTGGTGTGCAGACAGTGAAGCATGTCATACATGGATCTTGTAAATCAGTGACATAGTGTGACTAAAGTGAACACTATGGAGACTCACATGGTGCTGGCCTGGATAGACACGGTGTCCCATTCCACATGCTGCTCTGGGACACGCCCCCTGCTCTTAAAGGACCTGGCCGCCAGCAGAGCTTCGTGGGACGAGGCAGCATCTCCTCCCCCGCCTCGCCAGTTGAGGAAGACGCAGCGGCCGTTATCACTGCCCAGCATTAGGTCCACCGCTGTGATCTAACACACACACACACACACACACACACAAAGTTAAACACACAAAGCTAAACACACAGTGTGCACAAATCCATAAGATAGATCACAGGTAAAAAGGTGATGCTCTTCATCTCTCTTGGTTATGTTAAATCTGTGTCTACTATGCCAGTACAGCACAGTGTAGGACACCCTGAGTGACACACTTTCCCTTACCTCTATCTTCTTCCCCACATCCTCAGTTTTAGCCACAAACTTGAAGCTGTATATGCGTGTCTTGCCAGGGACCAGGCACATGTTCTCTTGACTGGAGGCCTCTAGGATATCCTGAGACTTACACGGCTCCTCTACCACACACAACTGGTTATACTCCTGAAGAAGGACAGAGAGCCACCAGAGAGTCCGAGTCAACAGAGAGTGGTTGTACCTGCATGGATTGTGGTGGGGTAGTAGAGTTATGTAGTGGGTCTGTACCTGGTTGCTGAGGCTGACACACAGTTTAGAGAAGCGGACAGGGTGAGGGCAGTCAGCCCTCAGGTAGACATGCAGCTGGACTGGGTCATCCACGTGGAAACTAGGGGACAGGAATTTGGCCTTGCACTGGACTGGAAAGACAAATGTGTGGTATATGTTAGGTAGCTGTTCACAGAATCTCTCTTGTATCGTTTAAAATCTTGATGCATAATTGTATGATCTCGGTAGGTATACTGTAGAAGTGTACTAACCAAAGGGTACGTAGTCCTGCACCTCGATGGTGAACTCATTGCTGCCAGCCAGAGACATGCGGTCGCTCCACAGGGCCTGGGCAGCCTTGGCTGAGGCCTGGTCACAATCTGGCTCTGCCTCTGGGACCTCGTTCTATGAACACAGGCTCAGCGTTAACATCCACAGAACAGGGGCTACACAGTCACATGAACATCGGGTGATGTGACGGGTGCCATTTCTTCAACTCACCATCAGGACCTTGATGAGATTCTTCTCAATCCTGGATTTCTGCTCCTCCCGTAGAGTAGAAGCTGGAGAAATGGACAAAAGGGAACTTAAGGAAAAATGTAAATGACGATGGACTTCTGCAGCTGTTGATAAGGTGATGGCCAGGCTCTAAACAAACTGAACATTGTAAATAAGCAACATATTAAACTGACTAAGTAGCCCATAGAAGCAGAAAATGTCATCTGGGGAGAGCTGGGTGCAGCTGAAGAGTGTCCTGTACTATACCATCCTGTACCTCGTCCGACCAGCTCCATGGAGTAGGTGATGTAGTCCTTGATGTGGGCCATCAGGTAGGAGCACCGTAGCGCTGTGCTGAGGATGGAGGTGAGCAGGCTCCACCAGCGCTCTGTACGGTAGTCACACATCACATAGTCCAGCAGTCTGCATATAGACACACAGACCAACATAGGTAGGTAAGTTTCACAATGATTCTCTTATCCAAAACTTGTAATTATTCAATCTAATCACATTTAGAATATTTCAGCTTTGACTGCCAAAATAATAGCGAGTTAATATGCCACAGTAGCTCTACTGGCCTCCTTACTGTAGTCCTGTAGGAACATATACAAAGGTTCACTACTCAGTGTCATCACACTGTTCTACAAATAAAGAAATAATCTCTGCCATCCACACAACATAGGAAATGTTACTCTTCACTACCAGCTTAACCATGAACAAGCTCATCACAATGACGTAGAGAGAAAACTGTATGCTATATGTCTGTTGTTGTGTTTTTTAAAGCTTTAAAATACCTTACTTTAACAATTATAATATCATAGGTGCAACTTTAAAATAGCTTTATTAGAATACAATATTATTTGATTAAAAAAACAATTATAATTTTGTTTCAAATGTGTTGCCTACAGTTCAGAAAGTAAAAAAACATTAATGGATACATAAATTGGAAGCGATAGATGTATCCTACACCATGATTTTTTCCATTCATAAAATGTGTAGGGTAAGCTACCTTGCCATAGTAGATTTTCCATAGTAAACAAGGAAATTAAATACTTTATATCAATTGTACAGAATGATTGTCAAATAGACAAATTGCCCTTAGTCTCCTCAAATTGCAGGACTCAATAGTTCCGATGA
This sequence comes from Oncorhynchus mykiss, assembly GCF_013265735.2. Lineage (NCBI taxonomy): Eukaryota > Metazoa > Chordata > Actinopteri > Salmoniformes > Salmonidae > Oncorhynchus > Oncorhynchus mykiss. The sequence continues at coordinate 18,875,971 of NC_050571.1, forward strand.
TAATACCCAAAAGAGGGAGAAATTTCTTGACAAATGTTTGATGCAAACAGGACTAAGAGTAAACACCGAGATTCACTTAGGGAGAGGTAAATCGATGGCCGATTTGGTTGCAATTGAGATCAGCTGTGCAAGTGATTTTAGCGCCTGTTTATGGTATAACAGGAAATCCGTTGCCGATAATCTAGTCGCCATCAATGGTTGCAATTGGTCCAGTAATTTTCTGGAAGTCAGGCTTGCGCCCAATGACGGTGGGGATTTGTTATTATACTCTAATTGACTTAGTAACACATTTTACTTTTGTCCCACTGTGTCTGCTGAGTCAGGCTTACTTCAGTGCTTTGGTGTAGTCCTTGGCATGGTTGTACTCCTCTCCCATCTGCACCACTGGAGACAGACAGACAAACTTTGACAAGTACATGTAGACGCACACAAAAGTGATGCTTATGGTAACAATATGCTCCAAATGCACTGTTCCCCTTCAGCTCAGGGTAAAACTCACTCAGGTGGCTCTTCATCCGAGGACACTTGTATTTCTTGAACTGAGCCACAGCGTTGCTGAGCAGAGCAATGATTAGCTCCTGTAATACAGCAAACAGAACAATGGGAGACTCTCTCTTACACACTTTTGGCTTAATAAACCAAGTTAAACCAAGAAGAATCAGTATTTTGCAGAAAACTCCGGTGCGGTTCTCATGGTATTCTTACTAAAAGTGAATCATATATTACCAGATACTGCTCTACATCACTAGTGAAGGATGCCACAAGACTGAACCTTCTGTTTACGGAGTAGAAACTTTGGCCTTTCAAATGAACGTCCACTGAACAACAGACCTGGCAATATGGTAACGCTGTTAATAAATATTCCATCCTCACTGTTCATGGAGCAAATCGGTCATTTCAGTTTGTAATGTTGCAGTATCATCCAAATCCAGAATTCACTTTTGATCTGCTTAGTGGTTTTATTCACCATCATACACCATAAAACTGAACCTCCTTTGACCTGAAAACCTGACATGGCCTTCTTCCACAATTTACCATGAGGGTGAGAGCTTGCTATCCATTAACCTATTATTAGGTCTACACTCATGAACTGCGCAAGCCCAACCCTGTGTAGCAATGTAGCCTTCATGCACTGAAAGAGGCTTCAGCGTTAGTAGAACAGGCTGTGTCGTGCTGAATGAGTGAGTGAATGTGGACTAACGGAGTGGGGAACATCCTTCTCCTTCATTTGCAGCGCCAGGATCCCTCCTTTCTCCTTCTCCATGTGTGGGGGATCGATACCTGTAAATACAAAATAAGACATTTCAATCAATATTTAGAAACTGAGAGACTGATCAAAACAGCATGCTTGGTTTAAACGCCTGTATTTTTCTTAAAACTGCATGTTTGGTTAAGGGCTTGTAAGGAAGCATTTCACTGTAAGGTCTACTACACCTGTTGTATTTGGCGCATGTGACAAATAACATTTGATTTGAGCTGTACACACAAGTCTAAACACATACAGTGGGGCAAAAAAGTATTTAGTCAGCCACCAATTGTGCAAGTTCTCCCACTTAAAAAGATGAGAGGCCTGTAATTTTCATCATAGGTACACTTCAACTATGACAGACAAAATTAGGAAAAAAATCCAGAAAATCACATTATAGGATTTTTTATGAATTTATTTGCAAATTATGGTGGAAAATAAGTATTTGGTCACCTACAAACAAGCAAGATTTCTGGCTCTCACAGACCTGTAACTTCTTCTTTAAGAGGCTCCTCTGTCCTCCACTCGTTACCTGTATTAATGGCACCTGTTTGAACTTGTTATCAGTATAAAAGACACCTGTCCACAACCTCAAACAGTCACACTCCAAACTCCACTATGGCCAAGACCAAAGAGCTGTCAAAGGACACCAGAAACAAAATTGTAGCCCTGACCAGGCTGGGAAGACTGAATCTGCAATAGGTAAGCAGCTTGGTTTGAAGAAATCAACTGTGGGAGCAATTATTAGGAAATGGAAGACATACAAGACCACTGATAATCTCCCTCGATCTGGGGCTCTACGCAAGATCTCACCCCGTGGGGTCAAAATGATCACAAGAACGGTGAGCAAAAATCCCAGAACCACACGGGGGGACCTAGTGAATGACCTGCAGAGAGCTGGGACCAAAGTAACAAAGCCTACCATCAGTAACACACTACGCCGCCAGGGACTCAAATCCTGCAGTGCCAGACGTGTCCCCCTGCTTAAGCCAGTACATGTCCAGGCCCGTCTGAAGTTTGCTAGAGATAATTTGGATGGTCCAGAAGAAGATTGGGAGAATGGCATATGGTCAGATGAAACCAAAATGTAACTTTTTGGTAAAAACTCAACTCGTCGTGTTTGGAGGACAAAGAATGCTGAGTTGCATCCAAAGAACACCATACCTACTGTGAAGCATGGGGGTGGAAACATCATGCTTTGGGGCTGTTTTTCTGCAAAGGGACCAGGATGACTGATCCGTGTAAAGGAAAGAATGAATGGGGCCATGTATCGTGAGATTTTGAGTGAAAACCTCCTTCCATCAGCAAGGGCATTGAAGATGAAACGTGGCTGGGTCTTTCAGCATGACAATGATCCCAAAGCATTTCAAGGTCCTGGAGTGGCCTAGCCAGTCTCCAGATCTCAACCCCATAGAAAATCTTTGGAGGGAGTTGAAAGTCCGTGTTGCCCAACAACAGCCCCAAAACATCACTGCTATAGAGGAGATCTGCATGGAGGAATGGGCCAAAATACCAGCAACAGTGTGTGAAAACCTTGTGAAGAATTACAAAAAATGTTTGACCTCTGTCATTGCCAACAAAGGGTATATAACATAGTATTGAGATAAACTTTTGTTATTGACCAAATACTTATTTTCCACCATAATTTGCAAATAAATTCATAAAAAATCCTACAATGTGATTTTCTGGATTTTTTTCTAATTTTGTCTGTCATAGTTTAAGTGTACCTATGATAAATTACAGGCCTCTCTCATCTTAAGTGGGAGAACTTGCACAATTGGTGGCTGACTAAATAGTTTTTTGCCCCACTGTAAAAGCTACTTTTAGTGCTGAAAGATTAGTGTTGAGATGGGCATACTCACTCTGGTGGCCCTGTCTCCAGGCTCTCTGCCCATAGAAGTCCAGAGCTCCGCTGGGCGTCTCCAGGTGGTCTGGGGTGGGGTAGCTCACACTGGCCTGCGAAAGGGAAATACAGTGACGGTCCGTCACAACATGTGATAACGGTCATGGGTGGGGATGCCATGAGGGGGCATAGAGGCCTTCTGACGCGATTGTTGTGCTGTGTGTAAACTAGAATGATTGCACTGCATGAAGAATCTACGATGCAGACATCAACAAAAATATTAGCCCATATCAATGCCATACATTACACATTATATACTCATATGTTGAGTTTCCATCTGAGATCTCCCCCACTGTTTTACCCAAAAGGCTCAGACTTTTCTGTTTCCATCTACATGGGCCAGCACCAGTGTCTCACTAGGCCATACGGCTGCAGAGGCCCTGCTCTCACTTGGGGACAAAGCCAGGCCCCTGGTACTTCCCGCTGTCATTTACATAACAATGGCTAACTGTGAACTCTAACACCTTCTCACAAAACTACTGTCTTGATGATGCAGAGGTTCTGTTAATTACATTAACGCTGACATTAACATAAAACCCTTGAGGCACACCGGTATGAGGTAAGTCTCAGTTGGAAGTGCAGCAATAGTGGCTCTATATAAATTTTTCCCCTCTCAAGCTTCTGCAGTCTTGTGAAAGACAGCTGTCTGAGTCACACATGCATTGCTGTACCTCATGGGCACACAGGTGAGTTGCTTGCTGCTTGCGTTCCTGGGCGTAGTAGGCAGCCTGCTGGTAGTAGAAGCCAGGGTTCTGAGTCTGGATGGCCGTCAGACCCAGCTTGATCGCCTCATCAAACAGGTCACCAAAAGACTGGAACCTGGGAGTGAGGAAATGGGTGGAGATGGGTTATTATCAAGGATGGCATCAGGGAAGAATGGTAGGGAAGAATGGTAGGGAAGTGGGTATTGACTTCTTACTGTTTGGACATCCATGCTGTGTGCTCAAATGCCAGCTCTGCACTACCAATCTTCTTCTTGCACAGATCAATATGCTTCCTGAACTGAGCAATGGCATCCAAAGGTGTGTTGTGTTGGAAGCATAGTCGACAGATCTGAAAAGAGGTTTTCTGTTACACATGTAACTCAACAGGGTATACAGCACAGTCTATATGTTGGGAGCGCAATGTCTGCATTCCAGTTAATTATGATCCAAAAGCACCTTGTAGTTTATGAATCCAGCCATGGTCTTTATCTCCAGCATGTTGGTCTCGTGGGTTCTCAGCTCATGTACAAGGCTGTAGGCAGTCCTGTAGTACCTGCATCAGAAACAGTACTAATGATGTGTCAGACAGACAGACAGCACTAGAGAGCTGCATTGTAAGACCAATCATATATATATATATATATATATATACACACACACACACACACGCCAGTAGAGCTGTGTTGAACTTACTTTAGGGAATTCTGTGTGTCTTGCTTGAGCTCACTGAAGAATGCAATCTTAAACTGGTGTCTCACAAACAGCAACTGCAACAACAACATGCACCAGTTGATGACATTGCAGTGATATAACCAGCATTAGCTTAGCTGCAAATTAAGTCATCAAAATAAAAATGACACAGAGAGACTTGGAGGAGTCATTGATTAACATAGTGGTGGTGGAGATTATGGGGAACCAGGAAAACCTACACATTATTTCTGTCATGTCTCACCTGATGGGTTGTTTTGTTGAGGAACTCTTTGTGGGATTTGACCCTCCTAATCTCTGTGTAATAGTAGGTCTGTGCATGCTCATAGAACGCATTTTCCAGCCTGAAAATAAGTACATAACACATACTAGGGAGGCTTCGTGATAAGGGTAACATACAACACCAGTCAAATGTTTCAACACGCCTACTCAGTTTGGCTTCTTTTGACCATGTTCTGGGCATTTTCTACAAAGCAGGTGAATACCTACAGTACCAGTCAAAAGTTTGGACACCTATTCATTCAAGGGTTTTTCTTTATTTGGACTATTTTCTACATTGTAGAATAATAGTGAAGACATCACAACTATGAAATAATACATATGGACTCATGTAGTAACCAAAAAAGTGTTAAACAAATCAAAATATATTTTATATTTGAGATTCTTCAAAGTAGCCACCCTTTGCCTTGATGACAGCTTTGCACACTCTTGGCATTCTTGCAAACAGCTTCATGAGGTAGTCACCTATAATCAATTTCAATTAACAGGGTCCCAGGTCCCACCAAGAGGAATTACTTACCTGATGATGTAGCCCACGAGGTGATCAGTGTGAGGGAGGACGAAGAGAGACTTCCCAGACAGGTCACAGGCATTGCACAGGGAAGCAGCCCTCTCTGAAGCCACCAGGTCCTCACCTTGGCAGACAGCAGCAGCACAAATTCAGTCAGAGTCCAAGTATGCAGCCTAAACATACATTGCATGACACAATACAATCTCTACAGTACTGACATGGTTGTCAGTCCTACAGATGTAATATTGTGGCTGTTGATCATAAAACCTAACAGTACAATCAACATCTATGATCTGTATAACTGTAGATGCAATTACCTGGAGGAAGAGGGGTTTTCTTCTGAATTAAAACAACTGCAACCTTGGTGTTTCTTCCTTGAAGGCTTGTTCTGTGAATGACATGACATATTCATGATATACATTCCTTCAACTCAACAAACCCACTATAGATCTTCATTGATGACCAGTAAAGAGGAGTAGTACTACAGTACCTGACTATCTCTACTTTAGTGGCACACTCAGACTGCTTCTCCTTCCAAACTGCATCATCCCAGTCCAGCTCATAGAACAGCACCAGCAAGGCAGGCACCAGGTTCAGGTGCTTGTTCATCCAGCCTGTCTTCAAGATCCCTTTGGGGATGTACCACTCATAGGAAGTTCTCTGAGAAAAAAACAACAGGGTCGTATTCACTTGTAGGCATGAAACTGAAGAATACAGGTTGAAACGGGAAGGTAGCCTCGTCTACTATCTGATCGCTTGTTTACGTTTTCCATTGCACATAGTTTTGCTACCGTTGTGCTTTAGTGTATACGCCCAAATGTTTGTGTTTGGGAACAAATGGTGTAAGTGGGTAACCTCATCAAGCAGCACTTACTTTAGTCCTACATTTTGGGTATTCATGGTCTCCTGGAAGGACCTTGAATGAGATGGGGACCCTGTCGGCCCTCCTGTTGGCACAGAAGGCATCCCATATTGCCCTATGGATGGCGTTATAAGTTACATCCAGCCCAGTCAGGGCCACAAAGGCCATGGGCCGGCAGCACAGCTCCGGGGGCAGATCCCATTGGGTCGGACTCATCATGATTGATTCCGCTGCAATCTAAACATGGAACAGACAACACAGACTGTTTACAACTATAGATAGCTATGTACGTCTGCAATGACAGGTGCACAACATATGTTCGTATGATGAGAAATATATATATATATTTTTTTACTTCAACAAGACATTGTACAACTGGCAGAAACAAGCAGAATTGCGAGTACATTGTGAAAAGAATCCTAAAACAGTCAAACCACAATAAACAAACAACATGTGGGTCAAACAACAAGTCACAAGTATTCACAGTTGTTACAGCTGATGACTGCCCAACAAAGTTGTGATTTACCTTACAATGGCCGTATTATTAGCTAGCTAGGCACAACCACAATCACCAGAGTTAATTCAGAAAGAAAGAGGCAATAACATAGGACTGCATTGGCTCGTGGAAATAGCTGGCTACATTCACGTTGACACATTCATGTTATGATCATTTGACGACGTACACACAGTGACAGAAATTGTAGCTTGTAGTAAAGGCGATTAACAAACTAGCTACTTACCAAGCCAGCTAATGCTAGCTAGCTAGGCAACTCGGGTAAGCTAACTGGCTGAGTGTTGCAGACCGACTGAAAAATAAAAAAGTGCTTAGCTACATAAGTAACATTTCCAACTATATGTCAAATTCAGAATGTACACCAGTCAGCAAACAGTAACGTTAGCAAAGCCAACTAGTTAGCCAGTGACGAATAGCTTCCTGTCTCCTGATGCCTTCTGTTGACATGTAACGTTAGCTAGCTAGTGAACACAAACCCAAGCATAATATTGAGTACTACCGCCACCTGCTGGACAATCAACAAGAGTTCATGCCACTCCTCAATGTATCCAATAGGTCAAATCACACCTAATTATATTTATATCATTCGTCACACCATAACATTTTTGGACATCAAAATACATCATTTGTTTTGTTATCCAACAGTTTATTTTGCACCAGTAAACTCTGTATGAGTAGTATATACATGTATTTTTTGTCACTATTCCTTGTCAAAAGGTGGCAGCAATCTCCAAGTGACTTTTACAAACACCACAGAAAAAGAAATAGCTACATCCGTTTCACAATTCGCATGGCACGATGGGACGTGGGGAGCCCAGCGGTAGTGGAATTCGCCCTCTACGATAACCATACAATTCCAAGACTGAGTTATCAGCGAAAGGCCACCACACCCCGTTTCAATTTGAGGTATAATATCCCCTTTCTAATGCCTTTTTTTTTTTGTTGTCTCTCGTGATTACTTCAGGCGTTACATCGGCATACAACAATTAATTTAATGGTAAGGCATGTTAATTCACAATAGCTAACGTTGGGCGTGTTCGAGTGGATCACTTTTGTCAAGTCAGTGATCATCGTTGGTCATAGCCTTACAACGTGTGCCTTACAACGTAAATCATGTGATATAAGGTCATGAAGTTTAGACTGCAAGTGTCTCTAAATGCTCTTTACCAACTTCATCCTGCAGCCGTCGCCTGCATTGTGGGAGGCTCTATTGTCAACCAATCATTAGGGTGTTTTTGTTAGACTTCGCGAACGTGACCAAAGCCATGACTGGAACAGGAACCAACTTTGGCGCGATTCATTCTACTATACAGATTTTATTTTCTGGGACTGAGTTTGTGACATGGGAGTTGGAGCTATGTTTATTTCGACATTATAGAGATTAAATGTATAAACAATGCCAACACTACCATGTTGGTCTGAGCCTAGTTGTAAAACCCCATTTGTGTTCGGCTATCGCAGAGCTCACTCCTAGACGTTCGTCTAAAACAAGGGGGGCAAAGTACAACCAGCGGGACGAGAAAAGTTATTTTTTTGTTCCACAATTTAGTGGTTTCCAGTTGGTATAGTCTTGTCCATCGCTGCAACTCACGTACGGACTCTAGAGAGGTGAAGTTCGAGAGCCGTGCGTCCTCCGAAACACGACCCTGCCAAGCCGCAATGTTTCTTGACACAATGCCAGCTTAACCCGGAAGCCAGCTGCACCAATGTGTTGGAGGAAACACCGTACACCTGGCGACCGTGTCAGCGTGCATGCGCCCGGTCCGCGATTGTGCTCAGCCTCATGGGTCTCCCAGTCACTGTCAGCTGTGACACAGACTGGGATCGAACCCGGGTCTGTAGTGATGCCTCAAGCACTGCGATGCAGTGCCTTAGATTGCTGCGTCACCCCCACCAATAGATTTCTAACTAACATTTGGTCCCCCCAAACATGCAGCCTTCCATTGAATGTCTAAATCCCTATGTGGCCCTCAGGGCCCAAAAGTTTGCCCACCCCTGGTCTAAAACATTGGAGGTTATGAAATAACGGAGCCCCATTCATTTTCAATTAAGTGGGCCGGGGGACATTGGGCGCTGCAAGTATGGCCAAAGGAGCATGAACAGGGCTGGACCCAAATTGGGGAAATCTGAACTTTTGTCTTGCATTTCGGGACGTCACGTTGCTATTGACCATTCAAAGCTCACTATAGTTTCCAGCCCCTACTGGATTGACTATTGATTCCTAGCACTATCTAGGCTGCTTGTTTGCACCAACATGAAGGCGACGCTAGGATGGCAATCTGAATTTACACGTACAAAGGATCTGACACTCTTAAACGCGCCTGTTGTTGTGTGAACTCCACGGGGTTCGAGACAGCCTGTGTTTCTGGTTTTCAGGAATAAATGTTTCTGGTAGACATTAAGTGAAATCTAATGGGCTTATTTTCTGGCTTATCATTCAGATGAGAGATCCTTGTCAATGGGTGTGAGCCGGCTGGATGTTCTTTACAGAAAGCTTCTCCTCACCAAGCTTTTCATCCAAGGTTGGGGAAAGCCTGATGATCTGAAAAGGTAGCCTAAAATATGCCCACTGTCATATGGCATGGCAATCACTAGGTACATTTTCACCTAATTATTATTTTTGTGGCAGTGTAAATTTAACCACCTTTTCATATTTCCACAGAATATTTGAGTTACGGAAAATCGTTGGCAATAGAGAGAAGTGTAAGGAACTGGTACCTAAGGACTATCCTGTGTTTATTGACAAGGTACCCCTCCCTCACTTCAATCTGATAGAGTTTTTGTTTAGCCTAAAGTCTTAACAAATGCATTTTGGTCTGAACTCTTACAGTGCCTTTCCAATTGTTTTTCATTGGTCTGTAGCCTAGTGAGCCATTTCACATTTTAATAATATGCACATTGCCATTGACTCAACCTGTTTTTATGGTGAAACATCATGCAGTTGTATATATTTTTTGCTGTTGTCTTAGGTAGAAGACCAGTCTGACTGCAAAATACACAATGGGTATTTCATATCTCCTCTGGAACACATTGTTCCTGGTATCTTGCCATCAGAGTCCATCAAAGCCAGGTAATGGAAATAATACTGTCACTAAATGATGAGTCAAATTTTGCAGTTTGCCATATAGTAATAATAGACCATGTCTCCTATTATTTGGGAAAAATCTATGATCAGTTTGATCTTACTTCTGAGTTTATTTTGTGTGTTTTTTTTTGTTTTTTTTTTGTCAAAGCTGGAATCGGTAGCGGTGAAACTGACAGAAAAACAGTATTCTACTATGATTTCTTTTATTTTTCCCATGATGCTGGATCCTCCTCCTGACCCGTAAAAAATAAAATTCTGTAAAATATATAATAATACAACAACAGAAAGTTGACCAGTGTTGCTGTTTCACCTTATGCGGATCTCAGATTTAAGTAAAGTAAGAAGCCTCGTCTGAGCCAGAACAGCCCATAGGGTAGTTTCTCCCTCCGAACAGGATGCTATCGCAGGGCCTCACCCCAAATCCATCTCCTTAATGTTAACGGCCAAGAAGAGAGGCATTGGGTCCCATTTTTAGTCTTTGGTATCAAAGCAGACACTAATCCCAAGGCTTATTTTTTTTGTGTTTTAAGGTTCCAGTTTATAGTTCCAAAGAAGTGGAAAAACCACAAGCCAGTATGTATTCACTTGGCTGGGACTGGAGATCATGTAAGTTACATTAGCTACTAAATGCTTCATAATATTCTTTGCACTAACAGGGTAGCTACATTCGTCAATCAAATGTAATAGCTTCCCCTGATCAACTGCACAAACCAGGTATCAACCTTCTTTGATGTACAACCTCTCATAGAAAATAGCTTTATTTTCAGTTCTTCTGGAAAAGGCGGACCCTCATGGCCAGACCCATGATAAAGGAAGCAGGAATGGCTTCACTTCTCCTGGAAAACCCTTATTATATCCTTTTAATTAGAGAAATAGTCAAACAAGTATTAATATACTATTTACATTGTAAATTGTTTTTAAATCTTCTAATTCCAATTCCTTAACTACGACTTGTACATGGATACCGGAAACCAAAAGAACAAGTGTAAGTCATCCCCATAACCTTGTCATTGTTTTTTTTTTTTTTTAAACATCTACCGTTATTCGAGTGTCATGGCAATGTCGTTATGATTTGTGCTTTATGCTTGGTGTTTGTCTAGTCGTTCCAGCCTGAGGAATGTGTCTGACCTCTTTGTGATGGGAGCAGCACTCATCCTGGAGTCTGCAGTGCTGCTCCACTGGCTGGAGAGGGAGGACTACTGGCCCCTTGGCATGACTGGTATCTCAATGGGAGGGCATGTAAGTACACGCCACACAATCATTCATTCTATTACCAAAAGTAGACATCAGTTAAGTTCATTCTTAAAGGAGATAGAACAATCAATGGAAGCTCTCATCTTCTCACAGATGGCATCCTTAGCTGTAACCAACTGGCCAAAGCCCATACCGCTGATTCCCTGTCTCTCCTGGACCACAGCTTCCAATGTTTTTACCACAGTAAGTATTCCTTTATCCATCTCAAATTTACAAAGCCCATTTCTCAGTCTTCAATTTATTTTTAAAAACTAAAAGCAAATCAGTAAACTGCCCAAATTTGTTAAGTGCTATGCTCTGAAATACATATTTTGTGTTTTACAGGGTGTTTTGAGCAAAGCTGTGAACTGGAGGGAACTGGAGAAGCAGTATGCAATGCACTCTGTGTACGAACAGGAAATCATCAGACTGTTGGAGTACTGTGGGGTAAACCTTAATTCCATAACATAATGTTAGGTATACATATCGTACTATATCATACCATCTGTTTTATAGCTTGAGATGTCAATTCAATCCATCCTTTTTACAGCAGTTGTCATAAATGGCTTTACAGATTGGTTCATTCTTAAATAATTGGTACAATATTAGTGCAGTCAATTTGTTCATAATTGACAAGACAAACTTTCATTTCAGGTTGATTCCTTCAAGATGGGTCAGGAGTTTCTAAAGAGCTCACTTGACACGCTTTCTGGTCTGGATCTCTCCACGGACATCTTGGGTCTGCATTCCCCCGAGGGGGACCGCATGGGGATGCGCACCTCTGCCCTGCACTCCCGGGCTGGGGAAGGCGCTAATGGACAGGACCACGATCATGGGCTGGACCAGATGCTTTCCTCTGTGAACATGCAGCATACCAACATCAACAAGGGCAGTGGGCGGCAGCGCCAGTCCCTCCACACTGAGTCTCTGGACTTCATGAAGGGTGTCATGGATGAGTGCACACACATCGCTAACTTCTCAGGTGAGAATTGACAGATTCCTATAGAGCTGGGACCCAAAAAATGCTGTAGTTGTGCAGTAGAACTTGTTTAGCTCAATTGAGTAACACTCAAGCCGGGCTGTCTTGGTTTTCCAGTGCCGTTGGATCCCAGTCTGATCATTCTGATACAGGCAAAGGAAGATGCTTATATTCCACGCACCGGTGTGCGCAGTCTACAAGAGATCTGGCCAGGCTGTGAGGTGCGGTATCTCAACGGTGGCCATGTCAGCGCCTACCTCTTCAAACAGGGACTTTTTCGGTGAGTAAATGGTTCCAAAATTTCATAAAGAGACAGATGCCCATTGTTGTCTTTCTGTAATATTCTGAAATACTTATTTGGTATGTTTGTCTTACAGGCAAGCCATCTATGATGCCTACGACCGATACCTTGAAAAGTATTCCAATACCTAGCCACTAAAACAGAAACTCATCCTCACAGGAAAAGGATTACATTTTCTAATTTGTAAATAATTTCAAATTATGCAGTAGAATTTGATGACCTCAAATAGTTAAACAAATCCTGAAGGATACATTTGTAACATATTATCCATACACTTACAATGAGGTGCTACTGAAATGACAATAGTTTTATGTAAAAAATGGAATATTGTTTATATGGATAAATGGGTATAGATGTCTTCTAAAGCTCACGCATGATCCCACATTTGCCAATTCCACACTTTGTGCTCCTCAACCCATCTTTATCCATGTTGCCTTCACCCTTTTATTCTAGGACTAAAGGCTTTGATCAAGATGTGCCTCACTTTATCTTAACATGTTCATATCTTTTCCCCCAAACCTGTCTTGCCCCACATTGAATTATTCTCAATATTTCTGATCCTCCCCTGCTCTAACATGTTATACACCTGTTACTTCTTACAAAAGTTTAGATGGGGATATTGTGTCAGAGCAGGCTCTCCAACACCATTCCTGGAGAGCTACCCTTCTGTGGGTTTTTGCTCCAACCCCAGTTGTAACTAACCTTATTAAGCATGTCGACCAGCTAACTATTAGAATCAGGTGTGCTAGATGAGGGTTGGAGTTAACCTAAAGGACAGTAGCTCTTCAGTATTGGAGTAAACACCGAGTTAATAGTAAATGGTCTACTCCCTCATCAACCAAATGTTTTATAAATGTCACAAATGTTCCTAAACAATGTTTTACTACTCCAGTGGACCTTCTGTTTTTAAACTCTGAAATAAAAAGGTCAATCTATCAATTCCTGTCTGTTTTTCATTCAGGTGTGTTACATCTACAAAAACATTTTTCATTTGCAGAAATCTAAGTAACACTACTCAAATCAGGAATACAACTTAAGTGTTTACATGCTCATTCATACGCAGTACACAATGAACATTATGACTGCACAGTTGACCTTCTTACAAATAATATGAAAGTTCTGTTTACGTCATTTACGTTTGTGACAACATTGGGTGTATCCAAAGGCAAAGTGAACAGATAAAAACCATCCCGTTTGGGCCAGATGAGCAAAATGAATGGTATCTGTACAGTTCTGTAATGATGGTTCTGATACTGTATTGAACAGTATCAAGAGCCATACAGAACTCTGGCATTTGGGCCAGAAGGAATCGGATGACATCACAGCACGGACAGACCAATTCTGGGGGTAGAATTTCTGATGTGATGACTTCACAATAGGACCACATACAGAATCTAATGGCAACAGAATAGGGCCAGATGGAATCTGGTGTAGTGGTTCTGGGGCCAGGCACAATCTGTAGCCCATAGTCATGTAGCAATAAGAGTACAACCCTATAATTTACAGCAACACTATTTTTGTTCCACAGCATCAAAATATTAAATTCCTCTACTTTCCTGTCATTCATAGTCTTTCGGCACGGTACAATAGGACACCATGGTCTTTGTAATTATCGACAGGGACTTGAAGTTAGAACCAAGGATATTGTTATATAATCGGCACGTGGGGGTGGAACCGGAAACTGTTATGACGTGTATAGTGACAGCGTCACTTTGTTATGTACACCAGCTGATCTGGCCGTAAAGACGACGATCATCAGGACTACAGCGATCACCAGACTGCATCCTAATCTTTCAGATGGTTTTGCGAAATGAGCTAACGAGTGGGGGACTTTATTTATCCTTCCGGTGACATTGCTTTTCTCGTGATTATTTTGCTCTGCTGTCAGGGCCGAAAATACCTGGCTAGCTAAGGAAATTCTCACGTCTAGTTTGCTAGCGTTCAAGATGCATGCAACTAGCTACCGAAACTATTTGTGAAAATGGTGGACACCGAGAACGAATAGTTTGCCCTAAGGGCATCTGGTAGTGTATTTGCCTAAAATCGGCCTTGTTTTGAGCGTCTGTACCCTGATACATATAGCTAACTAGATAAGCCTTGAAGTTGTCCTATCTAACTGTTTACTGTAACATAAGTTGCAGTGAGTGACAACTGCTACATCGAGTAGGCTAAACAAAACCTGGAGACACCAATGAAAAGATACGGGTTCTGACCCTGCTATTTACACCGGTAACTACAGTAACCCTCTTACAGTGTAAGATGTGGTTAAAACTATTTTTTCTCCTACTGTATTTTATGGTGTTATTCGTTTTAGCCAGATTTTTTGAAGCAGTTGTCTGGTATGAAACTGGTCTTTTTGCCACCCAGTTGGTTGATCCTGTAACCCTGAGTTTCAATAAGTTAAAGACCATTCTAGAATGTCGAGGACTGGGATACTCTGGGCTTGCAGAGAAGAGGGATGTCAGAGAACTAGTCGAAAAGTCAGGTAAAGCTTTTCATGACAAACCAATGTTATCAAAACACTTGCAAATACAGTGATCTGATCTACTCTGGCTTGTTTTAAATTCCGTACAAATAAATCAATATTGGTGGTGGAAAAACTGTCTGACAGTATCAGTGCACTTGTCATTCTGAAAGCTGCTAGAGAGTGGGTCAAAATTGTCTCACTCAAATGTTTCATGATTCACTCATACTCCTCACTTATCATAATCTGCAAGTACTCGCGTATCATGATCTGCTAGTACTCGCGTATCGTGATCTGCTAGTACTTGCGTATCATGATCTGCTAGTACTCCTCACATATCACGATCTGCAACAGTACTCCTCACATAACTGTGTTTTATTCTTCTAGGTGACCTGATGCAAGGGGAGTTGTACTCTGCCATCAAGAATGAAAAGGAGCAAGCTGAGTCCCAGTCTGAGTCCAGCACTACCTTCAGTGGGGAGATGCACTTTTATGAGCTGGTGGAGGACACCAAAGATGGCATTTGGTTGGTCCAGGTAGGTGGATATGATTGCTTTATTGTATGCCCCCTTTAGACCTCTTCCAAAAGTAATACAGAACCTTATATATTACCTCACATAGCTACAATTTAACAGAAATGTAGGAGCTCTTCCAGAAGGAACATTTTTGAATATTCAAAATGTTGTTGAAATTTTTAGACTAAAATAAGTAATTGTGGTATTGACTCTAACACTGTACTTTGTTCCTCAATGTCTGCTACTTTTCACATGTATTGAGGATGAAGATACATTAACACAAAACATCAAGCAGTGAAATAAATGATACAATTCCTACATTAAACGCCGATGTTAACATATCATCCTTTCTCTTTCTGTAGGTAATTGCCCAAGATCGAGATGCTCTTTTGAGCAAAGCCAACTGGGGTAAAATGGTCCAAAAGGTTTCTCAGTTTGGCATTCGCACTGGTACTTTTAACTGCTCCAGTGACTCAAGGTAAGTTGGATGCATACTTGAACTGCATAATACTTAATTAGATTTAAGTGCATGTTATTTGTATTTAGGTAGCCTAGTGGTAAGAGCGTTGGACTAGTAACTGAAAGGTTGCAAGATCGAATCCCCGAGCTGACAAGGTAAAACATCTGTTGTTCTGCCCCTGAACAAGACAGTTAACCCACTGTTCCTAGGCCGTCATTGAAAATAAGAATTTGTTCTTAACTGACTTGCCTAGTAACATACATTTAAAAAAAAAAAATGGATCCCCATTAGCTGCTTACTCTTCCTGGGGACTGGCGAAATTAAGGCAGTTATACAATTTTAAAAACATTGCAATATATTCATATTTCACAACACACTAGGTGTGTGCCCTCAGGCCCCTACTCCACACCACATATCTACACAACACAAAATTAATGTGTACGTGTGTGTATGTTATCATGTGTGTGTATGCATGTCTGTGCCTATGTTTGTGTTGCTTCACAGTCCCCACTGTTCCATAAGGTGTATGGTAATTCTTCAAGTTGCATTCTGATATAGGCCACATCAGTATTTGCATATTAGTAGCCTTGATGATGATACTGTTATCTCTTGCAGGTATTGTCGTAAACGGGGTTGGATGAAATCCACACTTATAATGTCTGTGCCTCAGACTTATGCTTCAAAAGGAAAGGTTATGCTGAAAGAGTACAATGGCAGACGCATTGAGACAGAGCACATCTTCAAGTGGATGACGGCACACGTAGCGTCCCGTATAAAAACCATCCGCATGTCTCAGCAGCTTGTTGAAGAGTGGCACCCCAGTGAGAAGCACCCAGTAAAGATGTTCCTATTTGCCAAGCTGGCACAACCTCCAGCCTTTTTTTCAGCACTCAGTGTCAAGTTCACAGGTCGGATCGAGTTCATCTTTGTAGATGTGCAGAGCTGGGACAATATAACCTCCTTGGAAGAGATAGGTGTGCAACAGTTGCCATCGTACATCCTGAAAATGCCAGAGGGCATCTACAGATATGGGAACAGCATTGGAGAGTTCATCTCCCTACAGGCCATGGATACTTTCCTCCGTTCTGTTCAGCCAGAGGTCAATGACCTGTTTGTGTTGAGTCTAGTGATGGTCAACCTCATGGCCTGGTTGGACCTGTTCATAACACAGGGCGCCACCATCAAGCGCTTCGTGGTTCTCATCAGTACGCTGGGGACCTACAACTCCCTGCTCATCATCTCCTGGCTGCCTATCCTGGGGTTCCTTCAGTTGCCATATCTGGAGGGCTTCTACGACTACAGCCTCAAGCTGTTGCGTTACGCAGACACCACCACCATCGCCTCCTGGGTGAGGACCGACTGGACCTTCTACTCCTCCCACCCCGCCCTGTTCCTCAGCACCTACCTGGCACACGGGCTTCTCATCGACTACTTTGAGAAGAAGAGGCGATGCAACAATGAAGAAGAGAACCCCAATAACTTGGAGTGGCTGTCCAGCCTCTGGGATTGGTACACCAGCTACTTGGTCCATCCCATAACCTCATTTCATAACTTCCCCAACGAGTCTGACTGGGACGATGACCCCAATTTCCTTCTGGAGAGGTTGGCCTTTCCCGATCTCTGGCTTCACCCGCTTATCCCCATTGACTACATCAACAACCTGCCCACCTGGAGGTTCAAGTGCACCCAGGTCTGTGGGCCAAACTCTGAAGAGAACAGCGGCAGAGATCTGGACAGCAACATACAAAACACTACAGGAGGACAGACCCAAGGCTTAAACAGTGAGCATGAAGAACATGGCTGTGGTAAAGAGAGAGATTGTGCCGCTGATTCATGTTGTCATTCTGAAATTGGAGGGGATGTACCATGCATGAAAAGGGAAGCACAAGAGCAACAAGCGGATTGGTCCCAATGGCCCAGTGACATGATACACTGCACAGAGTGTGTTGTGTGTCTGGAGAACTTTGAGACTGATTGCATTGTCATGGGACTGCCCTGTGCCCACGTGTTCCACCAGCAATGCATTGTGGTCTGGCTGGCAGGTGGACAGCACTGTTGCCCGGTGTGCAGGGGGCCATCCTACAAGAGGAAGCCAGTTAGATCATCTGGTCTGGACCTACTGGAGCAGCAGGAATAGCAGAATGTTTCTGTCTGCCAACCTGCCTCCTGTCCTGCACTTAACTTATAGAAATACTTGATGTGTCCATCGTCAGTCCTTGGATCCTTGTAGTTGGTTTTCATTAAACATTTTGGTAGTGTAAACCAAACCTACACACAATAGGGTATATCCGTTGCGAGGGGAAATTTATTTCTAATACTACTAGTCTCAAAAATAATAGCTTAAATAATAGATTAAATCTGGCTTTTGTTCAGATAGTTTAAATGCATTTTTGATCATCTACTATGTCATGAAGAGACCTTAATGCCCTATCTTGATGTTTTGCCCCACCCCAAAAAGTCATTTGGAGAAACAAAAAGTTTCAGAACTGTTATGAACAAGGAAATCACCAGGAAACCAAGTAGGATACATTTTGTCCTCTCTTTGCACAATCTTGTCTATCAACATGGTCTACTTTATTCATGATCAGTATCAATCTGATGTGGAGTTGCTCTACTACCTAAGAATTCTATATATGGGCCTTGAAGCCAATCATTCCCAGATGTATTTAGAAAGTTATATTTCAGGCATGTGATTTGGTTTTTAAGGTTAATTGTATCAGTGCATTCTCTTACCCTGCAGCACGAAAACGTTTTTTGTTCATAATGGTATGACCCTTGAAGCGATGTGCTATGCAGCTCTGCTGACTCCGTTTTCATGTATCGTTGGAGCATGTCAATGCCTCTTGTCTGTGTTTTTTAACGGATTAACATCATGTAGGTAGGGGACCCCAACAAGTCTATTCACTTGTTCTTGTCATCTGTGTTGTTGGAGTTTGAAAAGAGAATTGGAAGTGTTGACATGTAACATGTTACTCATTAAAATAAACAACAAATGTTCATGTGGAATTTCTTGTCGGTTGGTATTTGCTGGATTTCCCATTCCTGAACCCAGAAACCAGGTACCGGTTGTACAGTTTAAGTAACTACAGTTATCTCCCAGCAAACATTTGTTTAGACCACACATTTGCCATTTCGGCTCAGCCTATGACAAAATGTTCCTTGGTAAATGGATGTCCAACTCTGACGTCGCCCCATTGAAGTAAAATGGTTAGGTTTTACGGTAGGGATGTCCTTAGGATACCGGACAGCACTAACCATGACAAAATAACCGAAGATGATCTATTATATTGACAAGATAGTTGAATGACCACTCTAACAATGGAAATGCATGTCCTTGATTATTGAATGCAGGCAAGATCAGGTTGGGCACGAGTGTTGCAGCGGTCTAAGGCACTGCATTACAGTGCTAGAGGTGTCATTACAGACCCTGGTTCGATCCCGGGCTGTATCACAACCCGGCCGTGATCGGGCGTCCCATAGGGCGGCGCACAATTGGCCCAGCGTCGTCCTGGTTAGGGTTTGGCCGGTGTATGCTGTTATTGTAAATAAGAATTTGTTCTTAACCGACTTGCCTAGTTAAATAAAACATTAAAAAAACTGAGTGGCTAAACCCGTTACGCTGCAGTAAAATTATCTTGCGAAAGTTTCTGTACATGAGAGATTAATGAGTGGGCAGATGCGCGTGTGAACAACAGCTACGACGACTAAGTCGTTTTTCCCAAAGCTGCCGGTGTTGTGCCAAATCTCCCTAATGTCTAGTAATGTCTGCAGTTTTTGGTTTGGCTATTAGTCTATAAATAAATATATTTGCCAAAATTCATCAACTCTCTCATGTCTTATTTGACTAGTAACTGAAATGTTTATTGCTTGCCTACATCTTACTCCCTCCTATGTTTAATATAACACACATTAATGATTCATTTCGGTTGCCTATCCTGACGAAGTTTGTTCTATAGAAAGTATTTGACTCTGATGTGTGCCACAAAGTATTTTAATCTAGTGACAAAATTAAGGAAATTAGAAGGGAAGGGAATTTTCTTGCCTCCCGAAATCCCCCCCCCCCCCTTCTAATTTCCTTAATGTTGTGGCTAGAGTCACATACTTTCTGTGACACACAATACTGGTCAACAAGAGCTACCAAAATGATATGAAGTGTGCCAGGCCTTGCATTCCCAAGATAGAAGGGGATAGGGGAGGATTTCGGCAGGCAAAAAAATGGCCTTGCCGAAATCTCCCTCCTAATTTCCTTAAATTTTATCACGAGTCAAGTACTTTCTATAGAACAAACTTCACGTAGGCAACCGAAATTAATAATGAATGTATGTGTGTTATATTAAACTTATAGGAGGGAGTAAAATGTAGTCAAGCAATACACATTTCAGAACAACTACTAGTCGAATAAGACATGAGAGAGATGACGAATTTTGGCAAAGATATTTATTTATAGATTAATACTTTAAACAAATCGAAAAATGCAGACATTACTAACTAGTGTCTCCCCTTCGATCAAACAGACAAAAAAAAAAAAATGAAACGCAGCCTAACGGAATCATCGACAACTGCCTTGAAAAAAATGCTTTCTGCTACTAAGATCAGTGAAATGTAGGCTAAACTGTCAACGGAGTGAAGACGTGCGATCAAATAAGTATGGCATTCGACACTCATGTAACGAAATTGCTTATCTCACCAGGACATTTTGGCGGAGTAATGCTGCAATCAAGACAACTTCGAATTCGGAGAAAAAAATAAACTCATGACGTCAGTGATCTTCAGGTCGGAAAGTCTGGAAAGATGCCTGAGTTTCCGATTTGGAATTGCGGTTGATGACCGTTCAAGTCGGAACTTGTTTTTTTCCGAGATCCCTGATTTCTTGAACGCACTGAAGTCGGAAGTTAGAGATTTCCGAGTTCCCAGTGTTTTTGAACGCGACATTCCTCTGCCAAAGATAATTTGTTGCAATGTCACTAGTTCTGTTTTTCAGGTATGATAGGGATGTTTTTTTTTGTTTGTAAAAAAATGTGAAATATTTGTTCCAATGGTAACCAAAAATATGATGCATATATATTGATGTGTTATTCAGCTATAAACGAAAGAGCTATGAACCCGTGACGTAAATGCTTTCTTTTCGCAGTTGGGCGTACTCGTAGAGAATAATAGAGGCCTCTAGTGGCCAAAAGGCCATTTTAGCATGAGCAACGCCATTGAGGGCTTCCAAACAAGCTTCCGCCATTTTACAGGAGTCAGAGTAGTCAACTGGGTGGGGATTCCTGTTGAAGTTAACCTCAATGGTGCTGCCCGTGCTGTCACGTACGCCATAATGACACAGATATAAAAATTGGGCCTCTATCTAGCTCTATGGCCGTACCCATTGCGCATGCGCACCCCTTCGACTGTGTGTCACCCTCGGCGAAACGGTGTTTGGAAGTATCTCGTGTGTTTTAATGCTTGAGATTGACAGTTTTTATCATGCTTTGCTGAATTGAAACAGTTTGTCATAAATAACGAAGAAAGGGAGTACCAACAACAATGCTGCGTGTCTGCTTGAAAGGGGCAAATTCTGCAGCGCGGGTAAGTATCACTGTGTTCTAAATGGAACATCTAGCTAACTAGCCTGCTAGCTATGCTAGCCGAGCGGTCATTCAGTGACCCAGAGACAGGGCCTACACCACTGTGCTTGTTGTTGGGAGAAATAAACAGTTTACATCTTCAGACATCTTTTACGATCTCTCCTCACAACATATAGTGTACGGAAAGGTGGGAATTCAATGCCATAACATAAAGTGTCATGTTAAATGCCTTCATTGAAAGAAAGCTGCGCTAAACTTAGGCTACTGAACGTAACTTGACGCAAATCTTGTAATTTAATGCAAATCACGTAATTACGTAGTGGAAAGAGGCGTATTTCTATTGATTGACTGCACTGCCTTCCGAATAAAAAAGACTCGAGAGTGACACGAGCGCGCACCAATGCACACCGTAGAATTGGAGGCGGGGCTCGGTGGTTGTATGATCCATTTTTGTATTAATGTTGTGGACATACATGTGTGATAACGCAAATGTTGTAGTCAAGTTGTTTTGCTACACGTTCAAGTATCTAATGTGTAGGGGAAATGCGGTCTCTGCTACTGTTTCCTAGCACAATCCGTTTAATTTCAACTAGCTACTTGAAAAAGAAAGGACAAATGCACATTCATATCAAGGGGACATGACCTTGGCAAATTCTTAGTTCATAGAATGAGCTAAAGAAAGTAGCTTTTGTTTGTGGAAATGTTTCCATTGCACACATGTAATAACTGATTAATGAGCTTTTCTTGTCAGCTATCCTATTCCAATGAATTTTAATAGAACAAGTGCTTGTGTATTTTGTATAGGTCCCATAATAGACATGTGGTGCTCCTGTGGATAGTGCATGTGTATGCTGATCTTCTCCTTTCCATAGAAATGCCTGTGTGGGAATGGTGTCCCCCTTCACCCCCTCCAGCAATGTCGTAGCTACACTTCAGGAGGCTCAGGGTAGGTGACTTGCCTCCTGCTGAGTTACTTAAGTGGCCAAATGCTGCATTGAGCTGTTTATGTTAATTGATAGAGCAGCTACCTTACTGTCCTTGACCCTTGCTTGTAAATAAATCAAAGAGATGAAGGAGGAAGTTACCCTAAAGCTGCACACAAGCACTAAAGCCATTATCAATGTGATATTCCCTTTTATCATTCTGAATGGCAGCTGCTTTGTTTGCTTTCTTGTGTGTTTGAATATCTTACATCTGACTGTACTTGCAGGTCTTCTGCAGGAAAGATTGTAGCTGCCAGTGTCCTCACTGTGGGTGGAGGAGTTGGTGGCACAATTCTATATGCCAATTGGGATCCCAAATTCAGGGCCAATGTTGAGAAATCCATACCATACTCAGATCAAGTGTTTGGACTGGCTCTCGGCCCAGCAGCACCTCCACCTGTTATAAATAAACCAGTAAGTCAAATAACCCGTGTTCTAGAGCACATTTTGAGGAATCATAGTTTGTCATTCGTGTCATTAAATTTGACTTAGTTTGTTGTCAAACACAAGCTAGCTCATCTAACAAAAGAACCACGTACAGATGTTCACTTTCAATTCAATCTTCCCTGACACTATTATTCTATTACTGTCCTGAAGAGAAAGGTTGAACCTGTTCAGATTTCCTCCATGTCTGAAATGTGGAAAGACTCGAAGCAGCCGAAGGCCAAAGAGGTTGAGAAGAAAGCAGAGCAGCCAGATGCTGAGGGACCCCCTGCTCCAGCACCTCAGGAGACCCTAGAGGGTGAGTTACAGCTGTGCCTGAGAGAGCTGATGTACTTCATGCTCTCTGAGGTGTTGAAAAAATATTATCTTGTGAGTCAAGTACTAAGAACGTTGGCACACCATTGTTTTTAAGACTATTCAATAAAGAGGGATCAGGTGCTTAATGTGAATATCATCCATTAGACGTTGCATGCTTCTGGAATCAAATTTTTCACAACAAACCCATGTCTTCTCTCCGTTGTTGAACTGAAATGATCTGCTGAAATTGTGTTGTGTACTTGGGATGGTTTACTTCATTGTTCTTACAAATACAAATGGACTTGAACTGTTAAGTTTTCTTGCTATCATCGATGCATGATTACACTTTTCAGGTTAGCAAAGAGTTATCCTCTAAATCACTGAACAGTGCATAATCGCATGGTATTTTATGCCTTTAGATCTATTTATGCGATTATATAATCTCAAATGGGTATCTTCTTGGAGAGAAAGTCCTTCATTTACTCATGATTTTCTTTCTTAGCTAATTGTTCAATATCTTGACATGTGGCAAGTTTCCTAATTAGCTGATGGCTTTACCAAGGTGGTCATTAGACCTCTGCAGAACTTTCAATGTTATTTAGCTAGGTTAACTATTTGTCGTTTAAGGGCCTTGAGTCTGTCTGTGGTGTTGATAAAATTGGGATCCCGTCAAACCAGTGAAGGACGTGACTGTTGATAGGAACTGAGTATTTCATCTCAACTTAATGAGTCTTCAGTACTGAAGTAGAGGAATGTGATGCAGGTCACATGTCTGCTGTGGGTTTTGAGAAGACCGGTTGACGATCAGGTGACCGATCTCGTCTGTCAGTGTAAATCACTGGAGTGAGATAATGGGTATCTTGCCTGTGTTACTTTAGAGTTTTGCCTTCTTATCTACAGCTATGCTATGAGTCCGTATTGCTGCTGTGTTCTTGTGTGCCAGTTCCATATGTCCTGTTGGTTACCATAACATGGCCTTGCCAAGAAGACCAGTCAGTCCACTGATGTTGAGCTCCACTGTGTTGTTGCAGAAGCTTCTGCTCAAGTGGCACAAATCCTTTCAGCCATCGGCGAGGTGCCCTCTGTGCCAGCCCCTGGAACCCACGAGGCAGAGGCCGTGCCTCCCCCAGCCGCCCTCAAGGGGGTCCCGGCAGGTCAGAACCGGGTGGATACAGCCTCCCCTGCATGGGTGCATGGCGCTCTCTCTTTCACTAATATAGGGGGTCTTAGGGTGCATGGCTCCATGCTCTATGCCTGCTCTTCTCTAATACTTGTTTTTCTTTCCTGTTCATTATTCTCCTGGTGATTTTATTTGCCATCTCACCCTTTCACCTCTGTTTACTGTACACCTCTGCATAAAGACTTCATGCTGTCCCCTTCTAGCCCCTAAACTAATCACTACCCCTCACAAAACCCTTAATCCTAGATTGCACTAGCTTGTAATGCATATGATATGTATCTGTATTACTCTGCAATTTTTGTTGTATTTAGAGGTTATATGTTGTGAATGAGTGAGTTGTTCATGTTAGTGGGTATTTTACTATACCTGTTCATGCCATACTACAGTCGTGGCCAAAAGTTTGGAGAATTACACGAACATTAATTTTCACAAAGTCTGCTGCCTCAGTGTGTAGATATTTTTGCAGATGTTACTATGGCATACTGAAGTATAATTACAAGCATTTCATAAGTGTCAAAGGCTTGTATTGACAATTACATGAAGTTGATGCAAAGAGTCAATATTTGCAGTGTTGACCATTCCTTTTCAAGACCTCTGCAATCCGCCCTGGCATGCTGTCAATTAACTTCTGGGCCACATCCTGACTGATGGCAGCACATTCTTGCATAATCAATGCTTGGAGTTTGTCAGAATTTGTGGGTTTTTGTTTGTCCACCTGCCTCTTGGGGATTGACGATAAGTTCTCAATGGGATTAAGGTCTGGGGAGTTTCCTGGCCATGGACCCAAAATATTGATGTTTTGTTCCCCGAGCCACTTAGTTATCACTTTTGCATTATGGCAAGGTGCTCCATCATGCTGGAAAAGGCATTGTTCATCACCAAACTGTTCCTGGATGGTTGGGAGAAGTTGCTCTCGGGGATGTGTTGGTATCATTCCTTATTCATGGCTGTGTTCTTAGGCAAAATTGTGAGTGAGCCCACTCCCTTGGCTGAGAAGCAACCCCACACATGAATGCTCTCCGGATGCTTTACTGTTGGCATGACACAGGACTGATGGTAGCACTCATCTTGTCTTCTCCGGACAAGCTTTTTTCCGGATGCCCCAAACAATCGGAAAGGGGATTCATCAGAGAAAATGACTTAACCCCAGTCCTCAGCAGTCCAATTCCTGAATCTTTTGCAGAATATCAGTCAGTCCCTGATGTTTTTCCTGGAGAGAAGTGGCTTCTTTGCTGCTCTTGACACCAGGCCATCCTCCAAAAGTCTTCGCCTCACTGTGCGTGCAGATGCACATGCCTGCTGCCATTCCTGAGCAAGCCTTTAAGTTCTTGATGATCCGATAAATGGTTGATTTAGGTGCAATCTTACTGGCAGCAATATCCTTACCTGTGAAGCCCTTTTTGTGCAAAGCAATGATGACGGCACGTGTTTCCGTGCAGGTAACCATGGATGACAGCGGAAGAACAATGATTCCAAGCACCACCCTCCTTTTGAAGCTTTGTCTGTTATTTTAACTCAATCAGCATGACCGAGTGATCTCCAGCCTTGTCCTCACACCTGTGTTAACGAGAGAATCACTGACATGTCAGCTGGTCCTTTTGTGGCGTGGCTGAAATGCAGTGGAAATGTTTTTTGGGGATTCAGTTCATTTGCATGGCAAAAAGGGACTTTGCAATTAATTGCAATTCATCTGATCACTCTTCATAACATTCTGGAGTATATGCAAATTGCTATCATACAAACTGAGGCAGCAGACTTTGTGAAAATTAATATTTGTCATTCAACTTTTGGCCACGACTGTACAGTGTAATCTGTAGTTGCAGGTAAGCGCTACATGTATGTGTGAATGGAATGTAGGGCATGTGTTTTTGTGGCCATGATTTTGTCTGCAGAGCAAAATGTACTGAGTGTGTTCTGTATCCCCCTAGCGGCAGCCAAATGTACTGAGTGTGAACATGAGCCTGCAGTGAAGGAGCGTCCTGAGGGTGAAGTGGCTGCCCGTCTTGCTGAGCAGGATAAGGCTGAGCAGGACCTCCTGACATGTAGGTGTCTCATCTTTCCCTGTCACATTTTGCTATGAGTTACACCGTAACAACATGCATTTACTCTGGCTTAAACATTACGTACAATTAAGACAAATGCAATACATGAGTCAATGAGTACAGTGGACGCATGGTTATTTTCAGCAGATTGCCATTGATGCATGGTCTTGTTACATTATGGAGTGCAGGTTTGACATGGGGATTGCTTATATGGCATCATGATTGACAAACAAGGTAACAAGGCTGTGTGTGTGTACTGTTGCAGCTCTGTCATCCAATCTGGAAGATGCTCTGGGCAGCACAGCCAAGGTGACCCTGCAGGCCATCGGTGCTCAGGAGGCAGCTCTGCAGGCCATTGCCCAGCACACCCGCCAACTGAGGGAGGCCATGGAGGCTGAGGTGAGGAAGGGACATATCTTCAAAAACAACTCAAACTGGGGAGATTTTTCAAAAGATTTTAGCCTCGTATTACATTCACGTTCTGTTGCGAATCTTTGTTTTGTGACCCTGAAACTGTAGAAGGCCTCAGTGTCTGAGAAGAGGAAGGGACAAGGGTACACATTCTGAAAAAGTGTAACCCAAACTGTTGTGATGCCCTAATTAAATCCACATCTTTTGTAGATGTTTGTTTTGTTAGCCACTGAGGTGAGGGGGGTGGACATATTCTCAAGTGTGAAAAAGTTCTGCTAGCTTTTCAAGTCTAGCAGTTTTTCATTACATTAAAATAGTGCTGCACGATATAGGCAAAATATCATATTGCAATTATATTTTTTCACATTTTGCAAAACCGATATGAGTTGCAAACCGCTTGGGTGAACTCTTGGAATATAGTGCTGTTAGGCATGACAAAGAGAGAATGCCGCAGGGATTAGTTATTTTCCATCCCAACATGCCTCCCCAGTCTCTATCAGAATGGGGCATTGCACAAACGAGATGCTGCAGTAGACCTGGACCACCACAACTCGCACCTCCTATTTTCAGAGAATAAGATCAAGAGAATAAATCTTTAGGGATCTGAGTCCCGTCAACGGGACAGTTGTAAATCATGCAGTGACTTGTCACGATCATAGATTTTAGAAAAACAACACGTCGGTACATATAAGTGTCTTATATCGGCTGAAAGCTTAAATTCTTGTTTAATATAACTGCACTGACTATTTTACAGTAGCTATCATGGCTATAAAAAATGCCATGTTATTGTTTGAGGAGCGCTAACAACAAAACCATTTTTTCACCGCAATAGGTTTGATAAATTCACCTCTGAAGGTGAAATGTGTACTTCTGAAATCTTGCTCTAATTTATCATCCAAAAGGTCCCAGAGAGAACATGAAGTTTTGTTAGATTAAATCCTTTTTCATATCCTAAAAAGGTCCATATAGCATGCACGATCATTTTTGTATTTCCACTCGTTCAATTTTCTAAGAAAGGAATCTATGAAAATCTTACCCTAATTGTTGTTTCAACTGTTCACATTTGTATGCATTCCTCAGAGATCCTAGAATGTAACCAGACTTCACTATATCATTAGGGGTGTAGTATATCCTATAGAACACCACATTTGGTCAGAGAGCAACGCTTTCATGGCACACTGATGACGCGGCCGGTGTTCACTTGATCGACTAACTTTGTCAAATAGGCACCAATCGGGGTCAAACTAAGCTAGCTAGATAGCCAATGAGTTGGGCTTTACGGGAGTATCCGGAAACCCTGTATCTGTGGCTAAATGTAGCTGCTAACCTTGTGCGACAGTGTGCCTTTTCCTTTTGGACAAGAATTATAAGAATATGAAGAGTTATGAAAACTGGGTGTTTTGCAAATGTTGAACTTAAAATATGGCTACTAATACTGGAAAAGCTAAATCAAAGTCCAAGTATACAGATTTTACGATATTCTTGCAGAAAAATGTTATGTGAATGTAAATGTCTCCTTCACGATTTGCCCAAATGTACCTGGGTGACGTCCCACTAAATGTCATGTAGTTTGCTCATACTTCAAGTTATCCGTCTGAAACTTTGCACATACACTGCTGCCATCTTGTTGACACCATCAGAATTAGAAGCAGGGTGATGGCGAGATTTGGGACCTTTCTGTTGCATTTCAAAGATGGTGGTAGAAAAAGAAGATAAATGTTTTTCTTCTACCAGATCTATTGTGTTATATTCTACCTCATTCACATTTCCACAGACTTCAGTGTTTTCTTTCAAATGATACCAAGAATATGCATATCCTTGCATCAAGGGACTGAGCTACAGGCAGTTAGATTTGGGTATGTAATTTTAGGTGAAAATTGAAAAAAAGGGGGCTACCCATAAGAACAAACGTTATCATACAGAACACGTATGTTTGTTTATTTGAAAGCAGCAGCATTTTTTTACGCTCTGCATCATGTTTGGAAAGATATGTAGTGTGTGTGCATGCAGAGTGAATATTGCAGCCTTTTGCAATATGGCTATTTCTATATAATATACCTGATATGGATGTGCATATATGTGATTTTAATAATTAAATATATTGCCCAGCCCTAATCCAAACATTTGTATTGTGAATCATTCATGATGTGAATTTTTTTTTTTAGGCACCCCCTGATAAGAAGTCTACCCAGTGGAGAGTCCTGGAAGATGCACTGAGTGAACGCAGCCGATCAGTAGACGAGGCTGGAGCAGCCGTCCTCAAGGCCAAGTAAGAGCCGCTTGATAATTTATTAACATTATGTTGTGGTCACTAGTGTACACTACTTTATTTTGTTTCAGCCAATTTGATAATACATTTGGTGATATTAAAGTTTGAAGTGGTGTATTTACTATGTTATGCTCACTAAAATGAACTTATAGTTAAAAAAACAAGAGATGTATCTCAATAATGGTTGTTGATGCCGAAAAGGCTTTCAACCGGCTTTAATGGATTTTCCTATTCAAAACTTTGGAAGCTTTCAACTTTCCAGCTGAAATGAATTGTATAAAAGGATAGAACTGTCCTAAAGAAAAAATATACACACATGATGCATTTTCTGATGAAATTGCTTTAGGAATGGGCACAAGAAAGAATGTCCCCTCTCCCCCTTCTTGGCAATTGAACCACTTGCAGAAATAATTAGACAGGACCAAACGTAACAGGTATTGGTAAACATAAATATAAACTAAATGTATTTGCAGATCTCCTGCTGTACCTGACCAATATTGAAAACTCAATGCCCCTCAAATATTTTCAGGATAACCTAAAATCTCAGGATAAAACATTCACGTGGAAAAAATGAAATGATGGCAATAAGAAAAAGCATAACTCATGATCTACAGTGGACCACAAAAAAAATCTAAGAGTTGCACCAGCATGGTTTAAATGAATCTAGGTTTTGTTAATCTAGGTTTATTAATCAGATGTGTTGCACCACTTAGATTTACTTATCCAGATTAAACATTACAATGACTAACAATGACTCAGTAATCCATGCCTTCTGGGAATGCTATAAAGTCCTTAAGTTATGGGCGGAGTTAGAAAGTTGTCTGTCAGAAGTATTGCAATGTAAATGTATTTTAATCCGCATATTTCAAATCAAATTGTATTTGTCACATGTGCCGAATACAACAGATGTAGACCTTAGTGTAATGCTTACTTACAAGCCCCTAACCAACAATGGTTTACCAGTTTTTTTTCTTTTTTTTTTTCTCCTGAATTTATTAATTTAGTAGGGAATAAAAGTAACATATTTAAACAGCAACAGTAAAATAACAAGCGAAGCTAAACACAAGGGGTATGTAGTCTGTGCTGGGGTACCGGTTAGTTGAGTTAATATGTACATGTAGGTAAAGTTAGTGAGTATGCATACAGTGGGGCAAAAAAGTATTTAGTCAGCCACCAATTGTGCAAGTTCTCCCATTTAAAAAGATGAGAGGCCTGTACATTTCATCATAGGTATACTTCAACTATGACAGACAAAATGAGAAGAAAAAAAATCCAGAAAATCACATTGTAGGATTTTTTAGGAATTTATTTGCAAATTATGGTGGAAAATAAGTATTTGGTCAATAACAAAAGTTGATCTCAATACTTTGTTATATACCCTTTGTTGGCAATGACAGAGGTCAAACGGTTTCTGTAAGTCTTCAAAGTTTTCACACACTGTTGCTGGTATTTTGGCCCATTCCTCCATGCAGATCTCCTCTAGAGCAGTGACGTTTTGGGGCTGCTGTTGGGCAACACGGACTTTCAACTCCCTCCAAAGATTTTCTATGGGGTTGAGATCTGGAGACTGGCTAGGCCACTCCAGGACCTTGAAATGCTTCTTACAAAGCCACTCCTTCGTTGCCGGGGCGGTGTGTTTGGGATCATTGTCATGCTGAAAGACCCAGCCACGTTTCATCTTCAATGCCCTTGCTGATGGAAGGAGGTTTTCACTCAAAATCTCACGATACATGGCCCCATTCATTCTTTCCTTTACACGGATCAGTCGTCCTGGTCCCTTTGCAGAAAAACAGCCCCAAAGCATGATGTTTCCACCCCCATGCTTCACAGTAGGTATGGTGTTCTTTGGATGCAACTCAGCATTCTTTGTCCTCCAAACATGACGAGTTGAGTTTTTACCAAAAAGTTATATTTTGGTTTCATCTGACCATATGCCATTCTCCCAATCTTCTTCTGGATCATCCAAATGCTCTCTAGCAAACTTCAGACGGGCCTGGACATGTACTGGCAGGGGGACACGTCTGGCACTGCAGGATTTGAGTCCCTGGCGGCGTAGTGTGTTACTGATGGTAGGCTTTGTTACTTTGGTCCCAGCTCTCTGCAGGTCATTCACTAGGTCCCCCCGTGTGGTTCTGGGATTTTTGCTCACCGTTCTTGTGATCATTTTGACCCCACGGGGTGAGATCTTGCGTGGAGCCCCAGATCGAGAGAGAGCATCAGTGGTCTTGTATGTCTTCCATCTCCTAATAATTGCTCCCACAGTTGATTTCTTCAAACCAAGCTGCTTACCTATTGCAGATCCAGTCTTCCCAGCCTGGTGCAGGTCTACAATTTTGTTTCTGGTGTCCTTTGACAGCTCTTTGGTCTTGGCCATAGTGGAGTTTGGAGTGTGACTGTTTGAGGTTGTGGACAGGTGTCTTTTATACTGATAACAAGTTCAAACAGGTGCCATTAATACAAGTAACGAGTGGAGGACAGAGGAGCCTCTTAAAGAAGAAGTTACAGGTCTGTGAGAGCCAGAAATCTTGCTTGTTTGTAGGTGACCAAATACTTATTTTCCACCATAATTTGCAAATAAATTCATAAAAAATCCTACAATGTGATTTTCTGGATTATTTTTCTTATTTTGTCTGTCATAATTGAAGTGTACCTATGATGAAAATTACATGCCTCATCTTTTTAAGTGGGAGAACTTGCACAATTGGTGGCTGACTAAATACTTTTTTGCCCCACTGTAGATTATAAACAGAGTAGCAGCTGTGTCAGAGGGGTCATGGCATATGAGGGTGCAGTGAGATGGACAATACTTTTCTCGTCATTCATCTTGGAAAAAATGTATACTTAAGCTGGAAATGAACCAATCCTCCATCATTAACACTATGGAAAGCTCAAATGCTTTATCTGGGCAGGGGTGATGTTGTGGCTGTTTGTGTGCGCCTGTATGTTGTCATTTTGTATGTGGATGTATTGTTAAAAAATATATCATTATACACACAGTACTGTGCAAAAGTTTTAGGTAGGTGTGAAAAAATGCTGTAAAGTAAAAATGCTTTCAAAAATAGACCGGGCTTCACCATGCATCGTGCCGACAGAGATAAACACCTCTCTGTGAGGAGGCAGGGCGGGGGTGTATGCTTCATGATTAATGGTGTAATCATAACATACAGGAACTGAAGTCCTCACCCGACCTAGAATTCCTTACAATCAAATCCTGGCCATTTTACCAACCAAGAATTCTTGTTAGTTATAGTCACAGCTGTGTACATTCCCCCTCAAGCAGATACCAAGACGGTCCTCAAGGAACTTCACTTGACTCTATGTAAACTGGAAAACATATATCCTGAGGATGCATTTATTGTAGCTGGGGATTTTAACAAAGCAAATGTGAGAACAAGGCTACCTAAATTATATCAGCATATTGATTGCACTATGCAAAGGGGTAATGCACTCTATCACTGCTACTCAAGCTTCCGCGATGCATACAAGGCCATCCCTTCGGCAATTCCGACCACGACTCCATCTGGCTCCTACCGTCTTGTTGGCAGAAACTCAAACAGGATGTACCCGTGACTCGAACCATTCTACGTCTGACCAATCAGAATCCATACTTCAAGATTGTTTTGATCACACGAAATGGAATATGTTCCGTTCAGCCTCGGAGAACAACATCGACCCATACGCTGACTCGGTGAGTGAGATTATAAAGAAGTGCATTGGAGACGATGTATCCACTGTGACTATTAAAACCTACCCTATCCAGAAACCGTGGATGGATGGCGGCATTCGCGCAAAGCACAAACTGCATTTAACCATGGAAAGAGGTCTAGGAATATGGCTGAATATAAAGTGTATTTATGCCCTCCGCGGCAATCAAACAAGCGAAATGCCAGTACAGGGACAACGTGGAATCGCAATTCAACGGCTTCAACACGAGTCACATGTAGCACGGTCTACAGGAAATCAGACTACAAAAAGAAAACCAGCCATGTCATGGACACTGACGTCACGCTTCCGGACAAACTAAACACCTTCTTTGCCCACTTTGAGGATAATACAGTACCACCGTCACGGTCCACTAACAAGGACTGCGACACCCCCATCTCCTTCTCCGTGACCGACGTGAGTAAAATATTTTAAACATTAACCCTCACAAGGCTGCTGGCCCAGACGGCATCCCTAGCCGCGTCCTCAGAGCATGCGCAGACCAGCGGGCTGGTGTGTTTACGGACATATTCAATCGCTCCCTGTCCCTGCATGCTTCAAGAGGGTGAAGATAACTGAACTAAATGACTACCGCCCTGTAGCACTCACTTCTGTCATCATGAAGTGCTTTGAGAGACTAGTCAAGGATCATATCACCTCCACCTTACCGGCCACCCTAGATCCACTTCAGTTTGCATACCGCCCCAAAAGGTCCACAGGCGACGCAATTGCCATCACACTGCCCAATCTCATCTGGACAAAAGGAATACTTATGTAAGAATGCTGTTCGACTACAGCTCAGCATTCAACACCATAGTACCCTCCAAGCTCATCATCAAGTGGAAGGCCCTGGGTCTCAACTAGAGGTCGGCCGATTTCAAGTTTTGATATCAATCGGTAATTTTGCCTTTTTTTAAACACCTTTTTTAAAAAAATCTTTATTTAATTAGGCAAGTCAGTTAAGAACACATTCTTATTTTCAATGACGGCCAAGGAACGGTGGGTTAACTGCCTTGTTCAGGGGCAGAACGACAGATTTTTACTTGTCAGCCCAGAGATTCAATCTTGCAACCTTACAGTTAACTAGTCCAACCACCTGCCTCACGAGGAGCCCGCCTGTTACGCGAATGCAGTAAGAAGCCAAGGTAAGTTGCTAGCTAGCATTAAACTTAATCAATCATCACTAGTTATAACTACACATGGTTGATATTACAAGTTAATCTAGCGTGTCCTGCGTTGCATATAGTCAATGCAGTGCGCATTCGCGAGTAAGGACTCGTTGCTCCAACGTGTACCTAACCATAAACACCAATGCCTTTCTTAAAATCAATACACAGAAGTATATATTTTTAAACCTACATATTTAGCTAAAAGAATTCCAGGTTAGCAGGCAATATTAACCAGGTGAAATTGTGTCACTTCTCTTGCGTTCATTGCACGCAGAGTCGGGGTATATGCAACAGTTTGGGCAGCCTGGCTCATTGCGAACTAATTTGCCAGAATTTTACGTAATTATGACATAACATTGAAGGTTGTGCAATGTAACAAGAATATTTAGACTGATTAATGCCACCCGTTAGATAAAGTACGGAACGGTTCCGTATTTCACTGAAAGAATTAGTCTTGTTTTCGAGATGATAGTTTCCAGATTTGACTATATTAATGACCTAAGGCGCGCATTTCTGTGTGTTATAATTAAGTATATGATTTGATAGTGCAGTCTGACTGAGCGATGGTATGCACCAGCAGGCTCATAAGCATTAGTTCAAACAGCACTTTCATGCATTTTGCCAGCAGCTCTACTGTTTATGACTTCAAGCCTATCAACTCCCGAGATTAAGCTGGTGTAATGATGTGAAATGGCTAGCTAGTTAGCGGGGTGCGCGCTAATAGTGTTTCAAACATCACTCGCTATGAGACTTGGAGTAGTTGTTCCCCTTGCTCTGCAAGGGCCACGGCTTTTGTGGAGCGGTGGGTAACGCTGCTTCGAGGGTGGCTGTTGTCTGTGTTCCTGGTTCGAGCCCAGGTAAGGGGCGAGGAGAGGGGGACGGAAGCTATACTGTTACACTGGCAATACTATATAGTGCCTATAAGAACATCCAATAGTAAAAGGTATATGAAATACAAATGGTATAGAGAGAAATAGTCCTATAATTCCTATAATAACTACAACCTAAAACTTCTTACCTGGGAATATTGAAGAATCATGTTAAAAGGAACCACCAGCTTTCATATTCTGAGCAAGGAACTTAAACGTTAGCTTTCTTACATGGCACATATTGCACTTTTTACTTCTCCAACACTTTGTTTTTGCATTATTTAAACCAAATTGGACATGTTTCATTATTTATTTGAGGCTAAATTAATTTTATTGATGTATTAGGTTAAAATAAGTGTTAATTCAGTATTGTTGTAATTGTCATTATTACAAATCCATTTTCAAAATCGGCCGATTGAATCGGTATCAGCTTTTTTTGTCCTCCAATAATCGGTATCGGCGTTGAAAAATCATATTCGGTCGACCTCTAGTCTCAACCCCGCTCTGTGCAACTGGGTCCTGGTCTGACGGGCCGCCCCAAGTGGTGACTGTAGGAAACAACACCTCCACTTTGCTAACCCTCAACTCTGGGGCCCCACAAGGGTGTGTGCTCAGTCCCCTCCTGTACTTCCTTTTCACCCACAACTGCGTGGCCATGCACGCCTCCAACTCCATCATTTAAGTTTGCAGACTACACAACAGTAGTGGGCTTGATTACCAACTGCAAACAGAGAGCCTGGTACACCCATCTACTGTCCGGAGAAGTCTGGTCAGAAGTGACCTTCATGGAAGACTTGCGGACAAAAAGCCATACCTCCGATGTGGTAACAAGGCCAAGCAACTCAACTATGCACGAAAACACAGGAACTGGGGTGCAGAAAAATGGCAGCAGGTGCTCTGGACTGATGAGTCAAATATTTGGCTGTAGCAGAAGGCAGTTTGTTTGCCGACGGGCTGGAGAGTGGTACACGAATGAGGGTCTGCCGTCAACAGTGAAGGATGATGGAGGTTCCTTGCAAGTTTGGGGCTGCATTTCTGAAAATGGAGTTGAAGATTTGGTCAGAATTAATGGTCTCATCAATGCTGAGAAGTACAGGCAGATACTTATCCATCATGCAATACCATCAGGGAGGCATCTGATTTGCCCCAAATTTATTCTGCAGCATGACAATGACCCCAAACAGTTCTTAATGACTTTCGCTGTATCTTCAGTCTAAAGAAGAACAAGGAGTCCTGGAAGTGATGGTATGGCCCCCACAGAGCCCTGATCTCAACATCGAGTCTGTCTGGGATTAGAAGAGCGAGAGAAGCACCTGAGGCTGCCAATATGTTTGGGCCAACCTACCTGCTTAGTTCCTTCAAACTGTGCAAGTGTTCCTAGAATAATTTATGCTGTTTTAAGGCAAAAGGTGGTCACACCAAACTCACTTTGCATTTTGTTAATTGATAAATATAATCTATTAACATGTTTATTTTTGAAAGCATTCTTTACAGCATTTTTTTCACACCTGCCTTAAACTTTTGCAGTACTGTATATATTATTTTATAAAATTATACAACGGAAAACTAACTTTTAAAGGATCAATGACTGTGCTTTCTATGTTTGGCTTTGTGCAAGAGGGATTAATTCTGCATCTCTGGTGTTTTAGGGCTGAGCTGGACAAGCTGAGAGGAGTGATCGATGGAGCCAAGCACTTAAAGATTGCTGCAGCCCGGCCATCTATCCTGGCTGCAGAGGAGAACCTTCACAGCATGGTGGTAGATCTGGACAGCGTGGTGACCAGGGTAAACTGGCCCTGTTTTACACTGTTAACACATGGGTTGCATTCCAACCTATTTCATATGCTGAAAAAAAAGTATAAACGCAACATGAAAGTGTTGTTCCCATTTTTTTTCAATAGATCGAATCAAAGATCCCCGAAATGTTCCATAACCACAAAAAGCTTATTTCTCATATTTTGTGTACAAATTAGTTTACATCCCTGTTAGTGAGCATTTCTCCTTTGCCAAGATAATCCATCCACCTGACAGGTGTGGCATATCAATAAGCTGATTAAACAGCATGATCATTACACAGGTGCACCTTGTGCTGGAGACAAGGCCACTCTATGTGCAGTTTTATCGCACAACACAATGCCGCAGATGTCTCAAGTTGAGGGAGCGTGCAATTTACATGCTGACTGCAGGAATTTCCACCAGAGCTGTTGCCAGTGAATTGAATGTTACTTTCTCTACCATAAGCCATCACCCAATGTCGTTTTTATAGAATTTGGCAGTACGTCCAGCCGGCCTCACAACTACAGACCACGTGTAACCACACCAGCCCAGGACCGCCACATCTGGCTTGGTCACCTGTGGGATCGTCTGGTGAGGGGGGGCTGCTAAGGAGTATTTCTCTCTTTCGTAAAGCCCTTTTGTGGGGAAAAACTCATTCTCAGTGGCTGGGCCTGGCTCCCCAGTGGCTGGGCCTGGCTCCCCAGTGGCTGGGCCTGGCTCCCCAGTGGCTGGGCCTGGCTCCCCAGTGGCTGGGCCTGGCTCCCCAGTGGCTGTAACTCAGTAAAATCTTTGAAATTGTTGCGTTTTATCTTGTTGTTGTTGTATATATATTAGTGCACCACTCGCGTCAAATGTAGTGCACTACATGAAGAATAGGGTGTTATTTTGGACACATACATGGAATGATCAATACTGTCTCTTTTACATCATACTCTGCATACTTGTCTTTCTGGTTAGATGTCTGTTTAACCTATCCTGGTGCATCGTTACTGCAGGTCCAGACAGCCCAGTCTGAGGCTAAGATTGTGTCCCAGTACAGCGAGCTGGTGAACGAGGCCAAGGCCCAGTTCCAGAAGGAGCTGAACAGCATCACTCCAGAGATCCAGGCCAACTGGAAGGGACTCAGTAAGTCAGCTTCACCCCTACATCTTACTCCCATTACCCACCCACATTTTAACAGTTCGGCTTTGCAGTAAGCCTTTGAAAAACTTTGCACAGCATCAATAACATGTTTAGGTTCAGTTAGTCTTTCTGCGACTCTTCTTCTCCTTGTCAACCGTATTGGAGAAGGTTCAAGCCCCCCACCCTCGAGTTTGAGATGAGGATGCAAGGAAAGATAACTGGTTTAGGCCATAGAACCATGGAGAGAGGGGGGGGCACAGGATAAATCGGCTCTTAAATTCATGGACTTGCCTCGGCCGTCTCCCAGCAGGGAAGCTGACTCAAGATGACCTCAACTCCCTGATTGCTCATGCCCACCGACGCATCGACCAGATGAACCGAGAGCTGGCTGAGCAGAGGGTGAGGGAGCAGATCCACATCGACTCTGCCCTAGAGCAGCAGAAGCTGGAGGACAAGAAGGCCCTGGAGGTGGCCGTCTCCACCGCCCTGGAACACAACCGAGAACAGATGCGTCTGGAGCAGGAGAAGAAGGTGAGCTCAAGGGCCTTTCTTTATTTGTCTAACTATTAACCAAATGATCCTACGGTCTTTACCTTGTTACAGGGCAGCATTCAACTGTTTTGATGGCTGGACTTTTCCTTTCCTCGCACAGTAGGTTGTAGCAATCTAGCTAAATGTTTGCTCTGTTGGACACACGAGTAGAATGAGACCCATCTGTGTCCATCACCAGGTAGAGGAGACTCGGGAGGTGATGGAGGCAGAGATGCGGACCCAGCTGCGTAGGCAGGCTGCAGCACACACAGACCACCTGCGTGACGTCCTCAAGGTGCAGGAGCAGGAACTGCGCTCCGAGGCAGAGGAGGCAAGTATATCCATATTAAACATCCCATCTACTGTGACACGTAACCACAGCCAAACATCCTTCATATTGAAATCCAGGAGATAAGTTTAGCCATCCAACAAACCAGTTTATTCATTGTTTTGAGTGCTTGTCACTGCTACAGCTGAACTACTTCCTGTTAATATTTAACAATGCAAACATTAAGAACCCCTAAAATCCTATTTAATGCTAACTGAATGAACATGATTTTAATCGTCTCCAGATCCTGAACAGCTCGTTGATGGAGAAGGAGACAGAGTACCGTCGTCTGACACAGGACCAACTGGACAGCTTCACCCTGGACATGAATGCAGCTTACGCCAGGCTCAAGGGCATGGAGGAGGCCATTGACAGTGAGTGAGACAGACGCTTTTGTGGTGGGTTCTGTACGAGATACTAAAGTGTAGTCATGTTACCCTACAGGTCATGTTATAGCAGAGGAGGAGGCCCGTAAGGCCCATCAGCTGTGGCTCTCAGTGGAGGCTCTGAACTACACTCTGAAGACTGCTGCCCTAAACGACCCCACCGAGCCCCTAGAGGGCGCCGTACAGGCCATCAAGGAGAGCTGTGCCGAGGATGAGTTTGCCCAGGCCCTGGCCACTGCCTTGCCCTCCGAGTCACTCAGCCGCGGCGTCTACAGCGAGGCCTCACTCCGCGCCCGCTTCTACGCCATCCGCCAGCTGGCCCGCCGTGTGGCCCTGATTGACGAGACCCGCAACAGCCTCTACCAGTACTTCCTATCCTACCTACAGGCCATGCTGCTCTTTGAGAAGGCACAGGAGGCTCCCCCCGCCAAGCTGTCTGCCGAAGATCTCGACACATTCAAGCTGCTCTCCTACGCTGCCTACAGCCTGGAGCATGGAGACCTGGAGTTGGCCGCCAAGCTTGTCAACCAGCTGAAGGGTGAGTCGCGCAGGGTGGCTCAGGACTGGCTCAAAGAGGCCCGGCTCACACTAGAAACGAAACAGGTGGTCAGCCTCCTGTCTGCATACGCCAATGCAGTGGGGTTGGGCACCACCATGGCGCCTTAGCTGAGTCCAGGTCATGGGAGTGTCCCCATCTGCATCAACAGCAAGCTCTGCCCTCTCCATGAGGAGTTAATTTATGAATAGAGGAAATCTGTTTGAAGCACCACTATACATACCACTGATGGGTGTATCCCAGAAATGTATTAAAACATGCCCTCTCTTTAGAACCTTCCCAAGCATCTACAAGAAAATGACTTACTGAGTAGTACTAATGCGTTTGATGTACCTATGGTGTCAGTGGTCTCAGCAGGTGTAATGGATGAGATCCCTCACTGGGTGTGCTGTTTACATCAGTGGTTCCCAACTCCAGTAACCCCAGACACTCACCTGAAAGCTTGACAAGTTGAATCAGATGAGTTTGTCTGGGGCTACTACAAAATGTGTACTGTTTTTAGCGACTGGAGTTGGGAACCACCGGTTTAGATAGCTGGAACCTTGGTCCTGTAAGTTGTCTCTCACTAGCCTCCTTCACCATTTCAGCTCACAATGTGTTTCTCGCTTTGTTCAATTTGATCATGTTGTGCAGAATCAATTGTCATGCTATTTCCTCCCTGTTAATATTGGATATCAATAAATTGTGGCTGTTGAGTGAGTTGGTACATATTTATTAATCTGTGGTCTGTTGTACACCTAATCACAATTTTCACATACACACTTTGTTGTAGCTAATGGCTTAGCTTCAAAAGCACAGTCTGCATTTACAATGAATTAATTGTAGTACTGGTGTTGGCTACAAATGTTACTGTTCAATTCATATTTTGCATTTCAACCTCTAGTGTGGCCATTCAGAATGGTATTGACGTCAGAGGTTTGGCTCAACCTGTAGATTAAGTCCTGGATTCTGTATTAGACTTCACCTCACTCGCTGACTTCAGTTGAGACCTCCAGCTCGGACAGAATAGTCCTACATGGGAAAGGGAACAAGTACATAAGACATCTGGTGCCAAAAAGAGTTGATAACACATAAAAAATAGACTACGTAGTCATACTTCTGTTCTTCAGAGAGCTCAAACGCCTGCAGTACCCTCTCAGCCAGTTTGGGGGTGCTGGGGAGACAGAAGCTAGCTGAGATCTGTACCAGCTCCATGGCGTGCTGAGGGTCGTTGCTGCTCTTGATGCTGGCCAGGAACTCCTCCATCAGCTCCTCACTACAAGAGTACAGTTAATAGATGGGTCAGAACTAGGGTGCCTAAATAGTATTCACTTAATGTAAACACTGTAAAATAGACTTACGATGGAACTCTGTTTTTGGTCTTGAAGAGCTTCAACATATCCCTAGATTTAAAAGAAGGATTAAAATACTGAATGTTTCATGTCAATTGGCTCCAACTTAAGTACCCTGTGGCTTTGTATCCAGGTCTACTCACCATGCCTGCTGCTTCTTCTGGGCTGCCAGTAGGACAGAGGTGATGTTGGTCATGGCAGTGGCTGTCCACTCCAGAGCCATCCTGGCTCCTTGCCCCTGCTCATACAGGCTCTTAACATCCAGTGCACACACTGCAAAGGACTCCTGGATCTGCATGAAAGCCAATAGATCAGTCAGAATGTAGAATAGATTACTATTTACAGTAAATGGTAGTTTATTTTTTAGCTAGGTGTCTGTCTCCATGCCTCACCTCAGGGCTGTGCTTGTCCCTGGCCATGAGTGACAGCAGCTCATCCACTAAATCGGACTTGTTGTCATGCCCCATCCGTCGGATGTCTGGAGTGGGGGGGAAACCAAAGCAGAGGTTGATTCCAAACTGCTTATGTCAGACAATCCACATGTTGGTTATTGTTCATTCCTCTACTATAAACATGTTTCCATCCACAGTATTTGAGTGAAGTCATATCGTATATTTTTAATCACGACAGCAACAAGTTTCGGCGTAATTTAATGAATGCAGACAATTGTGTTCTTTCTCAGTTCAAATTAATTATGCAAGAAATGCCAGTGGAAACAGCTTTGTGCAAATATTGATAGAATAACATATCTAAGTAAATTTGGAGGCACACGATGACATTGTGTGGTCCTCCCACTACGACTCGGGAAACCATGCAGTTTATTAGGCTACAGATGAAGTAAATTATGAACTTCACAGGGTGGTGAAAGTGCAGTGTGATCTTGATGCTACTTTCCAAAAAAATAGAGGGTCCTATTCTGGTGACATGATGCTTGACTGCCATTTGATAAATGTAAATAATCTCATGTAGACCAGCCTACCCGCACTATCAACGAGCCGTTGGGTAGAGCGCAGTTGCCTAGATCAGAGTAAGCACATTTGCTATGTAACGCAACAGTGGTGACAAAAGTATCGGTAGAGTTGATCATGCGATTGAAACACGTTGAACTTTTATTCGGTACATAAAAATGTATATTTTGTTTGCTCTACGTTATCACAAACTGATTTTTAGTCCTTTTGGTGGAAACATACCACTGGTGGGAAAATGTTCTTTATGCAGATTCTAGAATATTTGCATGAAAATCTGTTACCAATTGAATGGAAACCTAGTTAATGAATCAGGCAGTACATTTACTTCCAACCCACCTTTCCATATCTGTGGGATCATGTCCAATCTGTTATCAGTGTCCAGTGCCTGGAGCAGATCTCTCATTCCTTGTGGATTGGGGTAATAGAGCTATGGACCAAAAAAGTTCAGAACATTAGTCTTAGAATGCATGTGAGAGTATGAATAAAATGTACATGTCAATGTTGCCATGTCAGTGCTTACAGAAGGAATCAGTTCTTTGTACCACTTCAGCACCACATCTATGTGTTCCATCATGCAGAGCAGGTTGAACATTCTGCCACTGAACAAACAACAAGAGGTCAGAGGTGACAGTGTATTGGCGTAAAACCACCAGAAATAAGGTGAAGAAATGCTACTCTCCGATGTGGATTTGCAAGCCTTTTTTTAGGTTTACTCACTAATAGATACTCTGTTGGAAGGAATCTCCCAGCATCCTCCAGTTCTCTCCCACTCTGAGCAGGTCATGCACCTTGTACGCTGCCTCAATGTCCTTGGTATCCAGACACTGGGAACAGAGACATCAGGTCTTAAACAGTCACCACAAACATACTGAAATATTCAAAAACATATATAGATGTATTCTAGACTACTTACAATTCTCATGGCACTGGAGAAAAAGTTTACTGGGAGGGAAAATAAAGTCAAAGCTACATTCAAAATGGCATGAATCACTTGGTCAATTAAGTTATTGATATATGGACCTCTACTATCAGCCTTTAAGATAGAAATGCTACAGGCATACCATCATCTGGATCCTGAGCAACGAATGTCCTTCCTG
Source organism: Oncorhynchus mykiss (assembly GCF_013265735.2). NCBI lineage: Eukaryota > Metazoa > Chordata > Actinopteri > Salmoniformes > Salmonidae > Oncorhynchus > Oncorhynchus mykiss. Next base: position 18,918,763 of record NC_050571.1, read on the forward strand.
CCACCTCAGTCATCACTTCCTGTAGGATATCAGTCTGCCCTTGGGAAGGAGACGCTAGACAGGACAGAGAGAAAAAGATAGTAACAGAAACATGGAACCACTCTCCCCCTAACATACCACCTCAAACCAATCAAGAAACTGTTTAATAGAAATCAAGACAAAATATCTACAGTACCTACTCATTCAAGGATTTTCTTTATACTAGTTCTACATTCTAGAATAATAGTGAAGACATAAAAACTATGAAATAACACATATGGAATCATGTGTTAAACAAATCAAAATATATTTTATATGAGATTATTCAAAGTAGCCACCCCTTGCCATGATGACAGCTTGGCATTCTCTCAACCAGCTTCATGAGGTAGTCACCGGGAATGCATTTCAATTAACAGGTGTGCCTTGTTAAAAGTTAATTTGAGTAATTTCTTTCCTTCTTAATGCATTTGAGCCAATCAGTTGTGTTGTGACAAGGTAGGGGTGGTATACAGAAGATAGCCCTACTTGGTAAAATATCAAGTCCATATTATGGCAAGAACAGCTCAAATAAGCAAAGAGAAACAACAGTCAATCAATACGGACATTTCAAGAACTTTGAAAGTTTCTTCAAGTGCAGAGGATAAGTTAATTATTTATTTATTTATTTTATTTTACCTTTATTTAACCAGGTAGGCAAGTTGAGAACAAGTTCTCATTTACAATTGCGACCTGGCCAAGATAAAGCAAAGCAGTTCGACAGATACAACAACACAGAGTTACACATGGAGTAAAACAAACATACAGTCAATAATAAAGTATAAACAAGTCTATTAGAGTTTCCAGCCTCAGAAATTGCCAATTAACTGCACCTCTGATTGCAGCCCAAATAAATGCTTCACAGAGTTCAAGTAACAGACCCATCAACATCAACTGTTCAGGGGAGACTGTGTGAATCAGGCCTACATGGTCGAATTGCTGCAAAGAAACCACTACTGAAGGACACCTGTAAGAAGAGACTTGCTTGGGCAAAAAAGCATGAGCAATGGACATAAGACTGGTGGAAATCTATAATGTGGTCTGATGAATCCAAATCTGAGATTTTTGGTTCCAACCGCTGTGTCTTTGTGAGACGCAGAGTAGGTGATCGAATGATCTCTGCATGTGTGGTTCCCACCGTGAAGCATTGAGGAAGTGGTGTGATGGTGCTTTGCTGGTGACACGGTCTGTGATTTATTCAGAATTCAAGGCACATTTAACCAGCATAGCTACCCCAGTATTCTGCAGCGATACACCATCCCATCGGGTTTGCACTTAGTGGGACTATCATTTGTTTTTCAACAGGATAATGACTCAAAACACACCTCCAAGCTGTGTAAGGGCTATATGACCAAGAAGGAGACTGATGGAGTGCTGCATCCGATGACCCGGCCTCCACAATCACCTGACCACAACCCAATTGAGATGGTTAGGGATGAGTTGGATCACAGAGAGAAGGAAAAGCAACCAACCAAGTGCTCAGCATATGTGGGAACTCCTTCAAGACTGTTGGAAAAGCATTCCTCATGAAGCTGGTTGAGAGAATGCCAAAAGTGTGCAAAGCTGTCATCAAGGCAAAGGGTGGCTACTTTGAAGAATCTAAAATATGTTTTGATTCGTTTAATACTTTTGTGGTTACCACATGATTCCATATGTGTTATTTCATAGTTGTGATGTCTTCACTATTATTCTACAATGTAGAAAATAGTAAAAATAAAGAAAAACCCTTGAATGAATAGGTGTCCAAACTTTTGACTGGTACTGTAGGTATTCACCTGCTTTGTAGAAAATGCCCAGAACATGGTCAAAAGAAGCCAAACTGGGTGCTAAAAGAAAATAAATCATATGTTAGGACACTGCTATAAGTCACATATACTGACATTCATTTCCTTCGGGAGTGTTACTGGTCAGTGATGCATTTTCATACTCACCAATACCCATAGCCTTCATCTCACTGAGCGTGTGCAGAGACTGAGCCCTGGCTAAGGAGCCACAGCGACGAAGGGCCTTCAGCAAAGCATTAAACGTCAGCAGATTGGGCTTCACCTTCTGCTCATTCATCTGATTTAGTAAGTCCTAAGAACCCAGGAAGGAGAAGAAGAAAAAAAAAAGAGAAAGATATGGGATTGACATAAAAACAGGGCAGTCCTTAGACAACAGGAAAAGGTTCAAAAGTGTAAGTTGCTTCCTATACACTTACAACAATCAGGTCCCATTTCTCAGTGTACCTCTCCCGGACTTCTGGTGCCGCAGAGATCAGAGCATTGAAGGTGTGGACATCCGCTGGAGGTGGTAATGACAAGAAATGTACCAATTCACATGCCAAGTATTATCACCAGTAATCAGAATTGTAAATGCCATCCATCATGGCAGACAAAGAGAGTGTTTCTCTCTCTCTCGTTGAATAATGAGTGTAGGAAGATAAATTCAGTTGTTCGCATGGACAATAAAAAGTTGTATTGTTTGGCATGTTGTCTTTGTAAATATACTTACCAGTCAGTCTGTTGTTCAGCATGTCTGTGTATGTATTGAATGCCTTCACATGAGCTCCATACTGGGGATTTAATGCACACATGTAATCAGAAACACCTTAGAAACAAACCGACTGTACAGAAAACATTGTCCAATTCAACATCTGACGCACCTTCACCATGCCTCTGATCAAAGCAGAGTATGCTCGTGTGTCACGTTCTGGAAGAAGGTTAAAGATCCTCTCTGCATTGTTGTTCTCCCTGCATGACGGGGTGATACGTTTATAGGATAGTGCATGTCAATAAAGGCATTACTTGCAACGTTTTCTCTCTAAACGTAACTCAAACAACTCACCTCCAAACTATCCTCACTAAGTCGGAGGCTCTCCGCAGCCTCCCTTTCCTCCTCCTGCCCTCCTCCTGCACCTCCTGGGCCTGAGAGAAAAACAACAGAGGTCCAGAGGTAAACAACACTGAGCTGTGACAGAAGAACTAGCTATAAAGTATAAACAACGGTGCCTCCCGAGTGGCACAGTGGTCTAAGGCTATGCCACTAGAGATTCTGGGTTCGAGTCCAGGCTCTGTCGCACCCGGCTGCGACCGGGAGACCAATGGGGCGGTGCACGATTGGCCCAGCGTCATCCGGGTTAGGCCAGCAGGGATGTCCTTGTCCCATCCAGCACTAGCAACTCCTGTGGTAAACCGGGCGCAGTGCATACTGACACGGTCGCCAGGTTTTTACTCCGACACATTGGTGCGGCTGGCTTCCGGGTTAAGTGGGCATTGTTTCAAGAAGCAGTGCAGCTTGGTTGGGTTTTGTTTCGGAGGATGCACGGCTCTCGACCTTCGCCTCTGCCGAGTCCGTACGGGAGTTGCAGCGACGAGACAAGACTAACTACCAATTGGATACCACAAAATTGTGGAGAAAAAGGGGCAAAAAAAAGAAAGTGTAAACAAGTAGAGGCCACATAAATAATATCCTACCACATCTTCTGCCTCTGGCTTGTCATCTTGCACAGGGTCACGATCTCCATAGAGACAAATAAGGTCCAGCAGGTCATTAGAAGCATCAGGAGACACAGTGGTGCCTGCATAGAGAGAACGGGCAGACACTTGCCAAACAAACATTTCTAATCGCAGTCTTATTGAACCCCCCCTAATACACCCCCGATGTCAATTGTACTCTATAAATAATATATGACAATTAATAGAAATATGGGTGACTTACCTGCCTGTAGCAGCTGATCGTACATGTCTACTGCAGCCTTCACCTTCCTCAGCATGATGCGCTCCAGCAGCGCTGCCTCACTCACTTCCTCAATACACAGCTCCATGGTCTCTGGCATTAAGCACTGTAGGACAGACACACAGCAGTCTCAATTACCTATCTATCATCGTGCAGATTTCCTAATTCAAAATAACACACTAGAACCAAACTTACTGGAATATGTGGTTCAGCAAAGTCTTTCTGGAAGAACTTCGGGTTTTTATTGACAATATGGTTAGCTGCCATTCTGCCAGACTCCTGGGAGAGGGAGTATAATTTCTGTAGAGGACAAAAAAATAGAAGACAAAAAAAACATCAGTGCAAACTGGCTAAAAAGAAGCAGCACAGTTCCAAAAAACTCCTGTCCATTACTTACAAACTCTGCAGACGTCCTTGGAGTAAGATAAGGATCATCCTGGAACATGTAATGTGGTGCAGTGGGGTCCTGAAAATGATGATTGTGCATTGTTTAGGCTATCAAGGCCTACTACTACTTCTGTCAAAATATACATGGAAATGCAATGCAGACTTCTTACCCTGTTGACGGTGGATGCAAGAGCCTGCAGCACAGCCCATTTGCTCCTGTCAGAGCAAGAATGGTTATTATTCGTTACAATATCAAATTGGTAACTCGATCTTGAGTGATTTCAAATAAATTGAATACAACATACCACGTTTTCTTTTTGGGAATGACAATTACCTCTGCAGACTCTGTAATATATTTAGAAAAATAATAATTCTACAATTAACACCATCTATGAAGTACATTATCCTGGTCTGGCTCTTTGTGCTTGAGATACTTCTACTGGGTACCATTCATTGGATTTAAATGTACCTCTTTCAGTTGATGCATTTTGTTGACAAACGACTACACTCCATCCAAAGTTCCTGAAATGAATGATGCATTAATCAATAAATATAAACACATTTAGAATTAGGTTCATGGAAATAGTTCGATTGTGCATTGACAGCAAGCTAGCAGTTACTTATGTGACCTCATGTCAGTGACAAAGCAAATTATAATGATCTGCCTTGTCAGTCACCGGAACAAACACACAACTAATACATTAACAGCTGTCACTGCAATGCCAGCGTAAAGTAAAACTTACCTCCGAAAACAGAATTGTTCAAAATTACTTAGAAGAAAGCGACCATTCTTGTAAATGTAATGCCCTACGTGTTTACCGGGGGCCGCCATTTTGGAAACAACCCCGGAGGCTCATGGTAAGGAATTACGATTTAAGTGTTCATAGGGGGGGAGCTGCAGTAACACCCACCAACGGATAGTATTATGTGATTGATTAGGTAGCTTTGGTTATGGTGAATGACACAATATTTTGTAATTACTCATATCAATTAACCGGTTATGTATTCACATTTTCAGTTGAATGAGAATACGTGCTTTCTTTTCACTCCTATCTCTTAATGGTACCGTCCATGAAGAGGAATGTCCCACGTGTTGGAGAATTGTAACTTCGTAGCGCATGTGGATTTTACACAGTTCAAGTAAGAAACGCATACATTCATAGAAACAATTTACTTGGAATTTCTAAAGTATGCTTTTGGGGAAAGAAGTACCATGGAGGCGGCTGGAGGGAATGACATTTGGAATGTACACTGCAGAAGAAATAAGGTAAGAATACAAGTTGTTATGAGTGCATATGCTCTGAAGCCATAATAACATGCCCCTGCATGACTTTTGCGTTTGGATTGGAGTGTGTTGGACTAGCTAACTGTAGTTAATAACTGGTTAGTGTTCACTGTTCTTGGACTGTCCGTGTGTGGTACTGCTACTATGGATATTATGCTATTAGTTAACTGATAAAATAATGCATTCAGTCATTGTAGCGTTATCGTGTCATGTTCCCATTTCTCCACAGAAAGTTGAGTGTCAAGAACATAACCAACTTCAGATTCCTGGATAATGTTGGTAATGTTGCCCCCAATGGCCTCTATGACCTGTCATTGGGCCCAGCTGATTCCAAAGAGGTGTGCTCCACCTGTATGCAAGACTTCAACAACTGCCCTGGGCACCTTGGGCACATCGAGCTACCCTTACCCGTATACAACCCACTCTTCTTTGATGTAAGTGAACAACATTGAACACGCTTATCCCAGTAGTTATTACAAGTACATGGCCTGTTTCCAGATAAACTGCTACACGATCCAAAACACAGTCGATAGGCTACAAGTTACAGTGTGGTAGTCTTCTTTTAAAGTAATACCCTCTCTCACTTCTACTCTGGCACCAGAAACTGTACCTGCTGATCCGGGGGTCATGTCTGAACTGCCACATGCTGTCCTGCCCCAGAGCAGCGATCCATCTCCTGCTGAACCAGCTGAAGCTGCTGGATGTGGGTGCTCTACAGGAGGTCTATGAGCTGGAGCATGTGCTGAACCAGGTGAGCATCACACAGACAGGAGTGGTAATATTCAAAAATAATCTCTGAAATCACACTCCTGTTTCTGGTAATGTATGCATGTCTTTTGATTTCATAGTGTTTGATTCATAAAATTCATCCAAGTCCTGAGTTTTAATCACTCACACAACTGGTTTTGACCCTATCTCTGTTGCAGTTCCTGGAAGGCAATGCCCAAGCTTCTGGGGTTGAGATCCAGGTGGTGTTAGAGGACTACTGTGCTCATGTCAACAAACGGAAGACAGGCGACGATCACAGCTCACCAGTAAGAGCTGATTGTGAATGTGTCATAGAAACTGAACATCACAATTCAGGCCAATGTGATGAAATGTAATGTTTTGTGTTCTCAGATCAAGCATATCTGTGAGAAGAAGAACAAGCTTATAACACTCTTCTGGAGGGTCCAAATGAACTCCAGGAAATGCCCTCACTGCAAGTAAGTATGGACTATTCTGGCCAATTACCATTTATTTCATAGCAATTCTGTCCCCTGTGTGAAGCTTCACACTGATTTTTACTATTCCCAAATAGGAGTGGCCGATCACAAGTGCGCAGGGAGCACAACAGCAAACTGATTGTCACCTTGCCTGCGGCTATGTATAAAGATGGTGCCATCAAGGGACCCGATGAAGGTAATGCATACCATTCAGTCTTCTGCTTCAAGATTGGTAATATGGTAGAGGACTAAAAGATGTTGACATTTCTGCAACTCTGTTGTCCTGAATTGGAAAGTTTGAATGAGTGCCCTTGGTCTCTTCTCCTTTTTCAGAAGATGGGATGGCTGGAAAACGTGGATACTTGACCCCTAGCACGGCACGGGATCACATCGCCAAACTTTGGGATAAAGAAGGTTTCTTCCTGAAGTGCTTGTTCTCTGGACTGGAGGAGTTGGAGAGCTCACCCAGTGGCTTTTACCCTGATCTTTTCTTCCTGGAGCTTATGGTGGTCCCTCCATGCCGGTGAGGAATCTCTCAGAGAACAGCCTTACAATTTGTGGGTTTGTTTTGAATGTAGTTGTTTGCTTCTGTTAGTTATGGTGTCTGGAATTGCATCACAAAAACCTCCTAGTTGTGAAGCTTTCCAGTAACTTATGAGAGTAACCCTCTTGTCTTCCCCAGGTATCGGCCCATTAACCGTCTGGGAGACCAGATGTTCACTAACGGCCAGACGGTTAACATGCAGGCAGTGATGAAGGACAGTGGCGTTATCCAGAAGCTCCTAGCACTTCTAGCTGGAGAGAAGCTGAAGGAAAAGGAGTTGCAGCTGGAGGAGGTATGTGAACTGATGGAGTGGGGTCGCATTTGCTCTTTAAACATTATTTTGAGGGAATGAAAAGGTCAAAGGTGACACACTTGATTTTCCATGTATGTCTATAAATTAACCTTTTATTAGTTCATCTCGTACTGTATTTTGATTTGATTCTCTTTTACCTCACTAAGTCTTAAGAAATGTAAAAAACATACAGAACATTTGGGAAAAACAACAAAAGCAAAGTCAAATCAAATTTTTATTTGTCACATACACAAGGTTAGCATATGTTAATGCGAGTGTAGCGAAATGCTTGTGCTTCTAGTTCTGACAATGCAGTAATAACCAACAAGTAATCTAACCTAACAATTTCACAACAGCTACCTTATACACACGAGTGTAAAGGGATGAAGAATATGTACATAAAGACATGAATAAGTGATGGTACAGAACGGCATAGGCAAGATGCAGTAGATGGTATCGAGTACAGTATATACATATGAGATGAGTAATGTAGGTTATGTAAACATTATATTAAGTGGCATTGTTTAAAGTGGCTAGTGATACATGTATTACATAAAGATGGCAAGATGCAGTAGATGGTATAGAGTACAGTATATACATAAGAGATGAGTAATGTAGGGTATGTAAACATTATATTAAGTCAAGACACAAACACGGCTCCACATTCCTAGAAATATATATATGATATATATATATGGGTCTTTTGCATGAAATAAAGTTAACCAATTGTGTGCAAAGTGTTGCCATTCCTCTGTACTCTAAATTTTAAAGGTACAGGAAGCCGACCCCTCGCAGACAGACCAGGCCTTCCTGGCAGGGATCCCCGGTGCCACACTCACAGATAAACTCTATAACACCTGGATTCGGCTCCAGAGTCACGTCAATATAGTCTTTGACAGTGACATGGACAAACTGATGACGGAGAAGTACCCTGGCATTCGTCAGGTATGTTTTCCCATGGAAATCTCTTGCCACCTGCTCCATAAATGCAGCCTTTTAGCCAAAGGGAGTGAAAAATGTCAGTATACTTTCATCTTCCAACCCATACATTTTTTTTGTTCATGCTGTCCCTGTTTTCTCTTTCAGATCTTAGAGAAGAAGGATGGTTTGTTCAGGAAGCACATGATGGGTAAACGTGTGGACTATGCAGCACGTTCTGTTATTTGTCCTGACATGTACATTGGGACCAATGAGATTGGAGTACCCATGGTAAGAGTCATTGCCTTTGCCTGCATTCTGCATGTCCATTGATAGTTGGAGCGTTGTGTGAGCTCACATGATAAACTCCATCTGTTTTGCTACAGGTGTTTGCCACCAAGCTGACTTACCCCCAACCTGTGACGCCTTGGAATGTTAAGGAGCTGAGGCAGGCAGTTCTGAACGGGCCCAATGTTCACCCTGGGGCCTCCATGGTCATTAACGAGGACGGCTCACGCACCATCCTGAGCAGTACTAACCTCACCCAGAGAGAGGCCATCGCCAAGCAGCTCCTCACACCCTGCACCGGGCAGCACATGATGCCCATGAAGATAGTAAGGCCTATCTTTCTAACACCACTTACACCAGCCGTTTCCTCTCCCTATCTAATGGTTCCTTGATTCCTTATTAACCTTGATCCCTTAATTCATTTTTTATTGTAATCTCATATACTTTCCCACTAGTTATATCATCTTTAATGAAGCGACATGTTAATCTTGCATTTCATCTTTCTATTATATTTGCCATCTATTGAGCAATGTTCATATTCTCATAGGTGAATCGTCACATCAAGAATGGCGACGTCCTGCTCCTCAACCGGCAGCCAACACTGCATCGGCCGTCCATCCAGGCTCACTGCGCCCGCATCCTGCCAGGGGAGAAAGTGTTAAGGCTTCACTACGCTAACTGTAAGGCCTACAACGCTGACTTTGATGGAGATGAGATGAATGCCCATTTCCCTCAGAGTGAACTGGGCAGGGCTGAGGCCTACACACTCGTCAGCACTGACCAGCAGTACCTTGTGCCCAAGGTGAATGCTCATTGCTCAGCCTTACTAAATGTATCATTTTTTTTGCTAGATAAGCTATTGTTTTCTCACCCTCAACACCTACTGTTGCTATACAGCCTCACTGCCTTGTCTATGTCCCCCAGGATGGGAAGCCTCTGGCAGGTCTGATCCAGGATCACATGGTGTCAGGCACAAGGATGACCATCCGCGGCTGCTTCTTCTCCCGTGACCAGTACACTGAGCTGGTCTACCGAGGTCTGACCGACAAGGTCGGCAGAGTCAAGCTGCTGCCGCCCGCCATACTCAAACCATTCCCTCTCTGGACTGGGAAACAGGTGCAGAAGGACCTACCCATGGGTTGAGAGGTTTAGTAGGTCATAATTCATAATTGTACAGGTAATAACACAGGTGTCCTTTGTCGTTCAGGTGGTGTCTACACTACTGATGAACGTCATCCCAGGAAACCACATCCCTCTGAACCTGACAGGGAAGGCCAAGATCCCCAGTAAGGCATGGATCAAGGAGTCTCCACGCTGTGTTCCTGGCTACAAGCCTGAAACCATGTGTGACTCCCAGGTCAGACTGTTCACTAAAAGTACTACTCAACTTACCAATGTTGCACATGTACCCACCTTGATTTGATTTATTTTATTATTAGTGTCATAGTTTGTATTAGCTGTATGTTAAACCATGTTTTTGACTTTGTGCAATGCACAGCTAGTCCTAGACTTTGCCATTAACTGTGTCTGATCCTGCAGGTGATCTTCCGTCAGGGAGAGTTGCTGGTGGGGGTGTTGGACAAGGCCCACTATGGTAGCTCAGCATACGGCCTGGTCCACTGCTGCTACGAGCTATATGGAGGAGAGACCAGCGGTAAACTCCTCAGCTGCCTGGCTCGCCTCTTCACTGCCTACCTCCAGCTGTACCGGGGGTTCACTATGGGTAAGGCATGGGCTTCATCCCAACTTCAACCTTATTCCCTATATAGCCCACTACTTTTGACAAACGTAGTGCCCAATATAGGGAATAGGGTGCTATTCGGGACATACTAACAGGTGTTCTAGATCTATCTGAACAGACTCATGGATCCATCACAAGGCTCTCTCAAAATTGAAGAGTTATTTATTGAATGCATTTCAGGTGTGGAGGATATCTTGGTGAAACGAGGAGCCAACAGACAGAGAAAGCAGATCATAAAAGAGTCTGTCACGTGTGGGACTAAGGTAAAGATGCCAGTATCAATCAGTTGATCCACGTTCCAGGAACAAATAAACAAATTGAATGACCTGCATTAGTGTGGCAGTAACAGTTGTTTGCTCTGGTGTAACCCAGGCCTTGCAGGCAGCCTTTAACCTGCCTGACACCGTGGACGAGAGTGAGGCTAGGGGCCGCTGGCAGGACGCCCACCTCAACCCAGACCAGAGAGACTTCAACATGGTGGACCTCAAGTTTAAGGAGGTGGCCAATCAGGTCAACAACGACATCAACAAGGTGAGCTACATGGGAGTTTGCATTGTTTGGTTTGCTCATCCTTCAGTTTTGTGAAGAGGTTACCATCAGATGGTAGTCATCATCTGTTTGCGTGTGAATGTCAGGCTATCACTGTAAAGAAGAATATATTCCTTAGTGGTGGTCCTCTGTAGCACGGTTGGTAGAGCATGGTTCTTCCAATGCCAGGATAGTGGATTCGATTCCCTAGGCCACCCATACGTAAAAAATGTATGCACACATCATAAGTTGCTTTGGATTAAAGTTTCTGCATATATTTCTAATGGACTTTGATAGGAAAGTTGATAGGCGTTCCTGGTAGCAGAAAACACTGTTAACTGCTGTACGGTTTTGACTGATGCTATTTTCTCCTGTCAGGTGGTCATGCCCCTGGGTCTCCACTGCAGCTTCCCTGAGAACAACCTCCAGCTGATGGTGCAGTCTGGGGCTAAAGGCTCCACTGTCAATACCATGCAGGTACTCCTTTAAGGAACCAAGCAGACATCGAACCATTAAGACACACAACAGATATGCATTTTGTCTCTGTGTACCAATCGCAACTTGATGAGTACGTTTCTTTTGTTTTTTTAGATCTCCTGTCTGCTGGGTCAGATTGAGCTGGAGGGTCGACGTCCTCCCCTGATGCCTTCTGGGAAATCTCTGCCATGCTTCCAGCCGTACGAAAGTTCGCCCCGCTCTGGAGGTTTTGTGTCTGGCAGGTTCCTGACAGGAATCAAGCCCCCGGTATGTGACTTCTCTCTGCCCCAAGTTGTGTGTTTTATTGTTCCACTTCATAATTGAAGGTTTCTGAATGTTCATGATTCATTGTTGCAGGAGTTTTTCTTCCATTGCATGGCTGGCCGGGAGGGTCTGGTAGATACAGCTGTTAAGACCAGTCGATCAGGGTACCTTCAGAGGTGAGCTGGCATTACAGAAGTCTGAATGTTTTTACAGAAGTGTTAATGTCTACGTCCCAAATGGCACCCTATTCCCTATATAGTACACAGCTTTCGACCAGAGTCCTGTGGGATTCACACAATATTTACATTTCCCCCTTTCTGAACGGACTCATTGTGGTTCCAGATGTGTGATCAAACACCTGGAGGGCCTGGTGGTTCAGTATGACCTGACTGTGAGGGACAGTGATGGCAGCGTGGTCCAGTTTCTCTATGGAGAGGATGGCCTGGACGTCCCCAAGACACAGTTCCTCCAGCCAAGGCAGTTTCCCTTCATACAGGACAACTATGAGGTAGGATTTGGCACTGCTCTAGTCAACTGATCCTGTTTGAGACTGAAAGCACGTCTTTATTTCAAGACCGCGCATGACAAACATTGCATCCATTATTTTTTTTAAAGATGACTTTTTGCAGCACCCATTTAGAATTTCCCATTACTCACAGGTTATCAGAAAGTCCAAGTGCTTGGATGAGGTCCTGGCCAAACTGGACCCTCAGGCTGCCACCAACCATTTCAAAGCCATCAGGAAGTGGAAAGCCAAGAGGGAGCATCTTTCTCCCAGGGAGGGGGCCTTCCTGCTCTTCTCCCAGAAGAAACTGAAGAAGGCAGAGCGCCAGGCTCTAGAGAACCTGGCCAATGGCAGGGATACTGCCACTCTGAAGGTAATGTGTTGTCCCACTGCTGCAACCCCGCAATGTTATCAGATGAAATATCCCTCTACAACTATATACCCGTTGTTTGGGATGTATTATTTGTCGTTCTACTTTTTCAATGAATCATATCAAACTCTGTGGTAGTTTGCTGTTTTGTTAAACATTCTAATATGTTACCTTCCCATGTTTCTTAGTTGGTGGATAGATGGAGTTCTCTAGACCAGGACAGCAGATCTAAGTACCTGAAGAAGACTTCACACTGTCCTGAGCCCTGCCTGAGCCTGTTCAGGCCTGACATCTCATTTGGGTCAGTGTCAGAGACGTTTGAAAGCATTGTGGAGTCTTATCTAAAGGACATCCAAGTCAAGCAGTTACCTGAGGGAAGCTCGAAGAACCTTGATGCACAAAGGTGAGATTTCAATCCAGATCGTCTATATTGCATATAGTATTTACCTAAATGGACATTTACGTAAATTGACATTTTAGAGGGGCGGCAGGTAGCCTGGTGGTTAGAGAGTTGGGCCAGTAACCGAAAGGTTGCTAGATCGAATCCCTGAGCTGACAAGGTAAAAATTTGTCGTCCTGCTCCTGAACAAGGCAGTTAACCCACTGTTCTTAGGCCATCACTGTAAATAAGAATTCGTTTTTAACTGACTTGCCAAGTTAAATAAAGGTAAAATAAAGAATAATATGTCTTCTAAAAATGACAAACTTTAGGTGTAGAAACTAAGATTGGGCTGTTGTACATCATTTTAGAAGCCATTGTAGCTACTGTATTTTTTTACTGAGTGCTTAGGTTATGTCATGGTCTCCACTCTGTCTATGCAGACTAAAGCATCTGCTGCAGCTGAAGTGGCAGCGAGCCCTGTGTGACCCAGGGGAGGCGGTGGGTCTGCTGGCTGCTCAGAGCATAGGAGAGCCCTCCACCCAGATGACCCTCAACACCTTCCATTTTGCTGGCAGGGGGGAGATGAACGTTACCCTCGGTATCCCAAGGTACAGTATGGTCTCCACTGGAATATAACGGTGCAATGACTCTTTGCCAGAATAAAATGTACAAACTCTGGACATTAGTGGCTGAATATTTTCTCCGTCACCCACAGGCTTAGAGAAATATTGATGATTGCCAGTTCCAGCATCAAGACTCCGATGATGAGTATTCCTGTGTTAAACACTAAAAAAGCCATCAAGCGGGTGAAGACACTAAGGAAGAAGCTGACTCGCGTGTGTCTAGCTGAGGTTATTATATTGGCTCTATTTACTTACTGTTTATGAACCATTACATCCCAAAGTAATTCAATCGTTACTACCACAGAAATATAATAAATTTTTCTATGGTTATCACTCCATTCTTGTGTTTCAATGAATTGTGAGTGAGAGTCATTATTCTGTCCATTGTTGTTCAAAGGTGTTGCACAAAGTGGATGTCCTGGAGACACTCCGGGTGAAGAACAAACAACAGAAGGACCGCGTCTTCAAGATCATCTTCCGCTTTCTTTCCCCAGAGCGCTACCAGGAAGACAAGATGCTGACTCCCCATCAGATCCTCCACTACATGGAGAACAGGTGAGCTATTATAACCAGCGCTGGGCCCACACATTCTCTTGCCAACACAACCTGTGTGTGTGAGAATCAGATCACGGTTACTAGTCCGACAAATGTACTTCCGTGTTGTCGGTCTGAACCAATGTAAGGCATTCTTTGCTACCTTGTCTTTTTCAGATTCTTCCGCCTACTACTGGAGGCCATTAAGAAGCGCAATACCAAGCTGGCCTCTATCAACGCAGTGGAAACACGCAAGGCTACAGTACGAGATAATGACCAGGATGTAGGGGACTCCTCAGCTAGACAGGTGTGTTCAACAAGCATGGACTTTTCCCTATTCATCTGTTCCTTTCAGCCATAACTTTACATTTGGCTTTAAAGCCTGGACTTAATCATTACCAAAGTGACCATTGTTCTTAAATGTAGAATTATGCTACTTTTGTCCCAATTTTAATTTGTGTAAGTAATTTCTTTGTTGTAGGAGAGTGGAGAAGGGGATGGGGAGGAGGAGAGCATGATTGTGGACGACGTGGGGAATGAGGGAGACGCTGACGCCTCTGATGCGAAAAGGAGAGAGAATCAGGAGGAAGAAGTGGATTATGAGAGTGAGGAGGGAGAGGATGCTGAGGGAGAGGACCTGGTGGAAGAAAAAGAGGAGCCGGCAGAGGAGAACTCTGAAGAGGTGCCTGATGAGGTGCCCGGTGACCTGGCCACTGAAGAGCCTGGTGGTGCTGGGGCAAGGAAGAGGTCGAAGCAGAAAAGCACACACACACAGGACAGCATGAGGGTCAACACTGTGCTGGAAATTAGTTCCAGCATCGAGGACTATTCCTATGACAGCCAACAGGGTCTCTGGTGTGAGGTATGTACCCCCAGTCTGTGCCCTTCTGTCTGATTTTGGAATATTACTTTCTGGGTTTAAGATACTAAAATACTTATTTCAGCCAATGGTTGCCTCATTGATGGTCCGCATTGTTTCTCACGAAACCAAGTACTTGACTTGAATATAAATGTTTTGAATGTGGATTGAGTGGAGTTTTTGCATTTCTCTGTTTGTCAGGTTACGCTCATCCTGCCTGTCAGCAAGGTGCACTTTGACCTGACGTCGCTGGTGGTGGCCGTGGCCCAAAATGCAGTGGTGATGGAGACTAAGGGCATCACCAGATGTCTGCTCAGTGAGGTCACTAAGAAAGATGGCTCCAAGGAGCTGGAGCTCAAAACTGAGGGCATCAACATGCACGAGCTGTTTAACCACAGTGAAGTAAATCCACAAACTTTCACATGTATAG
Organism: Oncorhynchus mykiss; assembly: GCF_013265735.2. NCBI lineage: Eukaryota > Metazoa > Chordata > Actinopteri > Salmoniformes > Salmonidae > Oncorhynchus > Oncorhynchus mykiss. The sequence goes on from NC_050571.1 coordinate 18,934,127, forward strand.
AGTACTTGTACAGTAAAAACATAATTTCTTAATGTGGGTATCTTTGTTTATACATTCTGTGCTATGCTGTTTTAATCTCAGATTCTTGATGTGAATCGGCTGTACTCCAATGAGGTCCACGCCATGGCAAACACGTACGGCATTGAGGTGGCCCTGAGAGTCATTGAGAAGGAAATTAAAGATGTCTTCGCTGTCTACGGTACAAACAGGCTCACAGCTAAAGAAGTTATCTACTCATTTCCCAACAACATGTTCTGGAGAGCTGTGTGATCTCCTCTCTGAGTCTCTCTGCTCTCCTTTCCTTTGCAGGTATTGAGGTGGACCCCAGGCATTTATCCTTGGTGGCAGACTACATGTGTTTTGAGGGCGTTTACAAACCTCTCAACCGCTTCGCCATTCAGTCCAACTCCTCTCCACTGCAACAGATGACCTTCGAGACGAGCTACAAGTTCCTGAAGCAGGCCACTATGTTGGGTAGGCATTATTACACAACACATCTGTAGGCTGTACACATAATACAACAGGAGACGTAATACATCATAAAATAAATAGAGCAATACATGGTCTGCCCCTCATCAGTTGTTGGTTTAACGAGGTGTCTGATCTTTGCTCTCTCAACAGGCTCCCATGATAAGTTGGTCTCTCCCTCAGCTTGCTTAGTGGTGGGTAAGGTTGTAAAAGGAGGGACTGGGATCTTTGATCTGAAGCAGCCATTGCAATAAATGTTGTTAAATGCATCAGGTACCCATAGCCTCCATATCTAGATATTTCAAAGGAAGGAAGTGAACGCACCAGTTCACTGCAAGTGCCATTGTTATGACAATGAGGAAAGGGACCGTTTTTTTATTTGTTGTATGTTGTCTTGTATTTGACTATTAAATATGTATTGAAGTTGTTATTGTATGGCCTCTTTATTTGAATACATTTGAATCACACGGTCTGTTTGGGTGTGGAGTCAAAATAGCTTTGGTTTCTAAGGCTAAAGGAAGACCAATGCATGCCATGTAGTATCCATACCAGAAGCAGCTGTTGATATTGGAACCTATTTGTATGAATTGTATTTATCACGCTGGTGGGCCAAATAAAGATAAAAGATTATTATTATTTTTTTAATATTTTTTTAACCAGGTAGGCAAGTTGAGAACAAGTTCTAATTTGCAACTGCGACATGGCCAAGATAAAGCATAGCAGTTTGACACAAAACAACAGAGTTACACATGAAATAAACAAAACATAGTCAATAATACAGTAGGGGAAAAAGTCTATATACAGTGAGTGCAAATTAGGTAAGATAAGGGAGAAGGCAATAAACAGGCCATGATGGTGAAGTAATTACACTATAGCAATTAAACAATGGAATGGTAGATGTGCAGAAGATGAATGTGCAAGTAGAGATACTTGGGTGTAAAGGAGCAAAATAAATAAATACAGTATGGGGATGAGGTTGTTGGATGGGCTGTTTACAGATTGTCTATGTACAGGTGAAGTGATCTGTGAGCTGCTCAGAAAGCTGGTGCTTAAAGCTAGTGAGGGAGATATGAGTCTCCAGCTTCTGTGATTTTTTGCAGTTCGTTCCAGTCATTGGCAGCAGAGAACTGGAAGGAAAGGCGGCTAAATTAGGCTTTGGGGGTGACCAGTGAGCTGAGATAAGGCTCGGCTTTACCTAGCAGAGCCAGTGGGTTTGGCGACGAGTATGAAGCAAGGGCCAGCCAACGAGAGCATACAGGTCGCAGTGGTGGGTAGTATATGGGGCTTTGGTGACAAAACGGATGGCACTGTGATAGACTGCAGCCATTTTGTTGAGTAGAGTGTTGGAGGCTATTTTATAAATGACATCGCCGAAGTCGAGGATCGGTAGGATGGTCAGTTTTACGAGGGTATGTTTGGCAGCATGAGGGAAGGATGCTTTGTTGTGAAATAGGAAGCCGATTCTAGATTTAATTTAGGATTGGAGATGCTTAATGTGAGTCTGGAAGGAGAGTTTACAGTCTAACCAGACACCTAGGTATTTGTAGATGTCCACATATTCTAAGTCGGAGCCGTCCAGAGTAGTGATGCTGGACGAGGGGGCAGTGGTTGGTTGAAGAGCATGCATTTAGTTTTTCTTGCATTTAAGTGCAGTTGGAGGCCACGGAAGGAGAGTTGTATGGCATTGAAGCTCGTCTGGAAGTTAGTTAACAGTGCCCAAAGAAGGGCCTGAAGTATACAGAATGGTGTCTTCTGCGTAGAGGTGGATCAGAGAATCACCAGCAGCAAGAGCGACATCATTGATGTATACAGAGAAGAGTCTGCCCGAGAATTGAACCCTGTGGCACCCCCATAGAGACTGCCAGAGGTCCGGACAACAGGCCCTCCGGTTTGACACACTGAACTCTATCTGAGAAGTAGTTGGTGAACCAAGCGAGGCAATCATTTGAGAAACCAAGGCTGTTGAATCTGCCAATAATGTGGTGATTAATGTCGATGAATACGGCTGCACACTAATGTCTCTTATCGATGGCGGTGATGATATCATTTAACATCTTGAGCGTGGCTGAGGTTGTTATTAAAATGTATTATTAGGTTATTATGGCTGTGGCTATTATATGTAATTCTATGAAAGTGTGTACATCCACAGACCAACATTTCTGGGTCACTGAGGTATAAGAAGCTATGGGTGGTCTTTTACTTTGAAGGATAGGTCACATACCGGAAGCAATTATGAATCTGCTTTCTGCTCATGCAGATTAGTACGACTTCCCACTAGTTACCACAGCTACAAAGTCACTATATTGGCTGTCGTAAAAATGTATGAAAACCCTGCTTTTTGGGGGGTACATTTACGGTTAGGCATAATGCTAGCAGTGTGATAAGGCTAATCTTTAAAACCAGGCTTTAAGAAGATACATTGTAGAAATAGACGGGGTTAGTCATAATTATTACTTTGTGGCTACTCGTGACAACCACGTCCCTTCCATGATTATCAACGTTACTGTTGCTGGCTACATCAAATAACATATCGTCAGATAACGTGAACATTCATTATACCGTCAAGATGACTGCTTATAAACGTCCGCTGATGGGTAAGTAGTTACAGTAGCTGGCTAAATAAGCATCCAACGTTCGCTTGCTGGTGATAGATAGTATGATAAAAGCTAGCTAACGTTAGCTAGCGCGTAACCGTTTGTGTCAAAATAACACGTTGCCTTGGATTTTGGACTTTTTCGATTCCCTATGTTACGTTAAATACGTGATCTTCCCAGACATATTTTAGGGCGTTTGCTATTTAGCTGTGGGCTTCAGTAGCTAACCAACTGTCAAGCCATAGGGTAAATCCATTGGAATTCAATTGTTTTTTTTGACATCGTGCCAAAACATTCAGGACTAGTTAAAGGTGCTCAGTTGACTTATTTTGCATACACCGCCATACCATGAGACATGGACATACTTCATCACTGGAAAATATAGCTAAACGGTTGCGTTTGCTATCAATAAAAAGCATACAACGGGGTTGTCTAACGATTTAGAAAATCATTTAAAATAAATACAAATTTAAAACTTTAACGTCTAAAAAAACAAACTCTTTATTTGTTTATATAATCGTACGTTTAACCCGGGAACTCGGAAAAAATACAAGCTCTAACTGGAGAAAATCGTTTTGAATGGTCCGACTTGAAAATCCAACTCGGAACCTGAGGCATCTTTACAATGGACAATTGAGCTAGGGGGTACAATATCACATTACACAAGGACCTTAAGGGACATATCTAGAATTATAAGTGTAACAGCTTTTTTGTTGTCTTAAAATACAGGTCAATTTATTTTTGTGGGGTAAGAAAATTCGTTTTTTTGTTTGTAAATTTACATTTGTGAATATGAAATTTGAACAAAAGAATAATGAAATGAATTAAACATAAAAATGTTTTGGCTTATTCCTATCGTAGGTAAAGAATCCAAGCAGTACATCTCTCCACAATCGTGTAAGACCTTCATAAAAGTGTTCAATTATAAATCTGATGTCTTGCCACAGTTTTCTTAAAAATATCAACATTGTTTCTGGGTGGTCATAACAGAAGGAGAAATTTGAGTTGATGTTTTCATTAAATTTCTTCATATAGTGGTTGGCAGGATAATATTTATGAATAATTTTAAAGGAAACTTCCTTAATTTTGTTAACAAGTAGGTATGTGTGTGGCAACATCCAAACTTTTTTCCAACAGATATTATCAATAAATCCATTCCAATAAGGTATGACATAAGGTATACATCATCCTGCTGAAACAAGGTTCTTATCGCTCTGTTGTTGAATAGACCAAAAGAGAAACAAATCCTTCCTACTGATGAGTCAACAGGGTCAACGGAAGGTAGGCTCTGAGGGTCAGGTCTTGACACGTTCCTGAATAACAGAGCAACACCTGAGGGAATGGCATCTAAAACAATTGCAAAATCTTTAGGTGTTACAGGGACCTTGTAAAGTGATAAGAATTCCTTATAACTGAGTAAAAGACCCTCTGCATTTACCAGTTGGCTCACCAATAGGATATTATTTCGGAAACAATATTCTGAAAACAAAGAAGTATTTTTATACAATATATTCTGATTATTCCATATAACATCTTTGTGGGAAAAAAAAAATTGTTTATAAATTAAGGACCATGACAAGAAAAGCTGCCGATGAAAAGCAGAAAGTTTCACTGGAACTTTGTCAATATTATAATTGCAAAACAACATGAAGTTAAGGCCACCAAAAGTAGAGAAGACATGATGAGGAATACAATTTCAGATAGAAGTGGGTCTTCTTAGGAATTGTTTTATCCAATTGTTCTTAAAAGTATTATTTAAAGTAGTAAGTCCAGAAAATTCCGTCCACCATTCTCATAAGTGTTCATTACAACAGTTTTCCTAATGTAATGGGTACAGTTTCTCCACAGAAAGTTTAAAAGCATCTGGTCTATCTCCTTGCTTATTTTACCATCAAGATATAAAGATAGAGCAGATACCTTCAGCCTTGGTTATTAGGACTCTTCCTTTTAAAGATAAGTCCCTCTGTAGCCATTGATTTAGCTTCTTCTGGGTATTTTTAATAAGAGGGTTCAAATTTGGTAAGCCTCTCTTTTTTTATGGTTATGCCTAAATATGTAAATTGTTATTTTTTCTGGAAGACCATAATATGAAGGTGTCACAAAATCTTTGACAGCCATGAGTTCACATTTATTAATGCTAAGATATAGACCAGACGCTTTGGAAAAGGATTGTATCACATTGATCGATATGGGAATTTGGTTAGTGTCTTTCAGAAAAAGTGTAGTATCGTCAGCCAGCTGGTATAATAATTTCTTTACCAGCTATGTTCATTCTAGATCTCCGATTTTCCGACCTGACGAACACTGACGTCATGTTTTTTTCCCAAGTTCACAGTTATTGAAAGCACCTGAACCTACTTTACATCGCTACAGTCCAAACGCGAAGAGCCCTCGGACCTGAACCCTCACCCCCTGAATGACATTTATATCGTCACATCCGAGTGTACCTCAAATGTCGCTTACCCAAGCGAGGGAGAGTGATGATCGGAGAGGTAACGTCCTTGGTGGAAGTCTTGACGTTGAGCTTAAAAACAACCAACCTAAAGCTATAAATATACCTAGCAGCCTAAAGTCGCTCACACTCCTGTCAGGTAGCTAGCTACAGTTACCCATAGCTGGCTAGCTAGTTTTATAACTTGGTCATTTATTCCAATACATTTCAGAATCCCCCCCCCCCCCCCCCCCCCCCAATAAAAAACAAATATATGTTTATGAAGCTAGCAACGTTTTTATAGGCTCCTCACTACGAGACTACGCAAATTTCGCATTTAACAACGCCAAAATCAATGTAATCTATATTGACCCTTTTCCAGTACACGACACACTGACGTCACGCACAGATGTGCGCGACTCTTGGTGGCTGTAAGAATGCAGAGGGTCTTTTACTCAGTTATAAATAATTCTTATCACTTTACAAGGTCCCTGTAACACCTAAAGATTTTGCAATTGTTTTAGATACCATTCCCTCAGGTGTTGCTATGTTATTCAGGAACATGTCAAGACCTGACACTCAGAACCTACCTTCCGTTGACCCTGTTGACTCATCAGTAGGAAGGATTTGTTTCTCTTTTGGTCTATTCAACAACAGAGCGATAAGAACCTTGTTTCAGCAGGATGTTGTATACCTTATGTCATACCTTATTGGAATGGATTTATTGATAATATCTGTTGGAAAAAAGTTTGGATGTTGCCACACACATTCCTACTTGTTAACAAAATTAAGGAAGTTTCCTTAAAATGATTCATAAATATTATCCTGCCAACCACTATATGAAGAAGTTTAAGGAAAACATCAACTCAAATTGCTCCTTTTGTAATGACCACCCAGAAACAGTTTTGCATCTTTTTTGGCATTGTATGCATGTAAGAAAACTGTGGCAAGACAGGTTTATAATTGAACACATTTATGAAGATTTGACACTATTGTGGAGAGATGTACTGTTTGGATTCTTTACATACAATAGAAATAAGCGGAATCATTTTTATGTAATTAATTTCATTATTCTTTTGGCCAAATTTCATATACACAAATGTAAATTTACAAACAGAAAACCACATTTTCGTACCCTACAAAAAGAAATTTAACTGTATTTTAAGACGGTTAAATGCTCTACTAACAAAAAAGCTGTTAGAATTGTAAGTATATGCATGTCCCTTAAGGTCCTTGTGTAATTGTAATGTGATATTGTACCCCCTAGCTCGATTGTCTTGTTTGTAATCTATGTATGCTTGTGTTCCCTCATGTGCTTTATGTATTGATTTGTTATTAATTTTAAAAAAATTAAAAAGTGGCTGTAAGAAGGCCATCGCCATCTGCGCCCATTCAACATAACTTTAATCTAGACTTGTTACTTTTAAACACAATTTTTGGGGGGCTTCTCTTACGCTTACAATTATGTTGTTTTTCTTTCTTGAACAGTTGCTAAGGTATTTGGTTGTGCTCTTTCCAAAATAACTTTTGGATGCAGAAGTTGTTAGCTAGATGCTAACACTCATTGATATAGGCTGTAGCAAAAGCTATACCAAGAGCCATTTTGCTGGGTGAGATTGAAGTGTTTTTAAAAGTATAATGCAGTTGATTTGCGATGATGACACAAACATTATATAAAGCAGGACATTCATACGAGCCTTAAAATCCAATTATAATCCAAAAGTAGTGTGAAATGCACGCATAAGCAACATGTAAATAGAAGCTTTTATTTTAGCTGGTGTTCTATAAGAACTCTTGTTCTGCCATCCACTTGCGCGCATCGCCCTCGTGCTGCAATGTTTAAACACAGAAAGGGGTTTATGTGTGTGTGTGTGTGTGTTTTAGCAAGCTTGAGTCATTTTGTTCTCACATGCCAAAAATGCAGCTATGTTGATTTAAATTGGTCATGTTTGAATTGAATTTTGGGTCATATCAACCCCACAATTGATCAAAGTTCTTCACTCGCTTCCTCAAACTAAATCGAGGGCAGAGGGGGCAATGTTTGTGAATTGGACTACCACTTAAAATGGCAATCCAACTGCATCCATTTTTGACCTCATCATCTGAGGTTTTTGTGTCTTTCCCACCATCAGTTGAGACAACATGCTATTGAATACAGGAGAACGAAGGTTACGTATGTGAGCTATTGAATCACTCCAATATGTAGATCAAGAACACTAAGGTAACCTGCCTAAATGACTACAGACCCGTAGCACTCACGTTCGTAGCCATGAAGTGCTTTGAAAGTCTGGTAATGGCTCACATTAACACCATTATCCCAGAAACCCTAGGCCCACTCCAATTTGCATACCGCTCAAACAGATCCACAGATGATGCCATCTCTATTGCACTCCACACTTCCCTTTCCCACCTGGACAAAAGGAACACCTATGTGAGAATGCTGTTCATTGACTACAGCTCAGCGTTCAACACCATAGTGCCCTCAAAGTTCATCACTAAGCTAAGGATCCTGGGACTAAACATCTCCCTCTGCAACTGGATCCTGGACTTCCTGATGGGACGCCCCCAGGTGGTGAGGGTAGGTAGCAACACATCTGCCACACTGATCCTCAACACTGGAGCCCCTCAGTGGTGAGTGCTCAGTCCCCTCCTGTACTCCCTGTTCACCCACAACTGCATGGCAAAGCACAACTCCAACACCATCATTAAGTTTGCAGAGGACACCACAATGGTAGGCCTGATCACTGACAACGACAAGAGCCTATAGGGAGGTCAGAGACCTGGCTGGGTGGTGCCTGAATAACAACCTATCCCAATACCGGAGAGCCAAGTCTAGGACCAAAAGGCTTCTCAACAGAAGCCTTTTGGTCCCCAAGCCATAAGACTTGGCTCATAAGAACAGGTTATCAAATGGCTACCCAGACTTTTTGCATTGTGTCCTACCACCCAATTCGGCGCACGTGACAAATTAACTTTGATTTGATGAAAGCCTGCTCCAGAGAGCTCAGGATTTCAGAGTGGGGCAAAGGTTCACCTTCCAACAGGACAACGACCCTAAGCACACAGCCAAGACAAAGTAGGAGTGGCTTAGGCACAAGTCTCTGAATGTCCTGAGTGCCTTAGACAGAGCCCGGACTTGAACCCGATCGAACATCTCTGGAGAGACCTGAAAATAGCTGTGCAGCGACGCTCCCCATCCAACCTGACAGCTTAGAGGATCTGCAGAGAAGAATGGGAGAAACCCCCCAAATACAGGTGTGCCAATCTTGTAGTGTCATACCCAAGAAGACTCGAGGTTCTAACCACTGCTAAAGGTGCTTCAACAAAATACTGAGTAAAGGGTCAGAATAGTTATGTAAATATTATATTTCTGTTTTTTTTTATACATTTGCAAACACTTCTAAAAATCTGTTTTTGCTTTGACATTATCCAGTATTGTGTGTAGATAGATTGAGGAGGGGGAAAAACAATTTAATCAATTTTAGAATAAGGCTGTAGCATAACAACATGTAGAAAAAGTCAAGTGGTCTGAATACTTTCCGAATGCACTGTACACTCTAACATAGAGCTCTTACCAAGTAAATCCTCTCTGTAATTAGCCGTGAAAAGGAAGAGGTGGAAGGAGTGCGGCGGCACTACCTGGTACACAGGACTAATCTGAAATTCTTACTCAGAATATATCCTGACGAATGGAAAGATACCATGTTGGAGTGATCCAATATAGTGTCATTTCAATCATATAAATATAATTCATAGAATGGACTTATCCCTTAAGACCACTGCAATTTAGCTGGTGGACCATTTGAAATTGAATGGACAGTTTTACTTGTAATCTCTAGCATAAAGATGGCCGCTGGTCCACCCACTGTCGAATGTAAACTTAAATGGTCTATTCTATTATCTATATTTCAATATTTTTCCTATGGAGTATTGACAGTATAATTTAAAACCGATGTTCCCATTCAAGTCAACATTCTCTTATGTGTGGACCTCCAACCATCTTTGTGGTACCATTTGAAAGTAGACATTTTTTTTCAATTGTGTTCCCCTTTTAGTACATTTTATTAGCCAAAACATGACACCCACCCTGTATTCAAGAGGGTGTTGTCTCAACCGACGGCAGGCACAACACAAAAGCCTCAGCTGATTTAAAATAGGGTTTAAGCTACAGCATATGCGAATATGAGAATTTTTTTGGGGACATTTATGCATTTTTTTTTTATATATATAAAAAAAAAACATTTTTATTCAAATATATAATAAAATAGTTGGATAACGTTGTTTGTAAACTTTTAAGTGATATAAATCTGAACCGTTTATTTTTTCCAGTGATGAAGAAATGGATGTCAGATGGTATGGTGGGGTATGCAAAATAGGTCAACTTTGAGCACCTTTATCTCTTGAATGTTTTTGCATTGAGATCCAAAGAGTCACTTTCTGAGCACTTCTACAATGGGCAAATGTGTATGGAAGCTTTCGTTCAAATTCAAAGGGATGCTTTCAAAAAGTGATTGAATTCAAATGGATTTACCCCATACACATACTGTACTGTTTTGGATTGGCTGTGCTGCATTACCTTTGACCTGCTACTGGGTGTAGGAACTGTCCCATGAGGAACAGGCTAATCAGCGCTAGGGACAGAGGGAGGCACATTACTTCCTGACAACAACAAGATGAGGATTTCAAAGCGTTGTGGCTCCAACAGGTACATATTGTTAGCTTGTTCACCCTATTTATTAATAATCACTAGCTAAATGAAGACTATTGAAACCCTGTTTTACAGAGTTCCAACTGCCTAAATTTACAAAATACTAGCTTAATTTCCTTACCTGGCACACTGTACAGTCATTCAGTTGTTACTCAGTTATTATTAGGCTACTCCAGGTGCTTGCATGTCCCTGTGTCAGGAATGAGCTCATGGGCATTTCATCATGCAGCCACAAATTTGTTTAGAAATACTAGCTTAATTTCCTTACCTGGCTCAGAAGCACACTGTACATAACTTGTCCTGGAGGCATTACTTCATGATCATGTATGATATTATATATAAAGAAGCATTGTTCACTGTGTAACTGTGAACATATTATTCTTGCAGACGTTTGTTGTTGCCCTTGATGGTCCTTGGGTTGATGATCTTACTGGCAGTTGTAACCCTTAATTGGTTTGAGACTGAATCACAGATGCCTTTGGCATGGCACGTGGATCCCAACCACCGAAAGGTAAGGCTCTTCATCTTTGTTTGTAACCGTTCAGCGTTGACTTTATAATCATCTTATTTAACTGGGCAAGTCAGTTAAGAACAAGTTACAACATTACAAACGGCCAAACCCGGACGACGCTGGGCCAATTGTGTGCCGCCGTATGGGACTCCCAATCACGTCCGGATGTGAGACAGGCTGGATACGAACCAAGGACTGTAATGACGCCTCTTGCACTGAGATGCAGTGCCTTAGACTGCTGCGCCACTTCAGGAGCCCCAAATTAAAGGGGTAATCTGCTGTTCAAACAACAACACAGGGATGGGGCTGGAGAAATGTAACCATATGGGTGCAAGGACTAACCATTCATGTTGTTAAAATTATAGTTTTAACCATGTTTTGAGGCTATACCGTGTTTGTTTACAATTACATTGTTTATAAACAATGGAGTAAAACAAGCTTATATTTTGAGTTCTGATTTGGGTGTATAGTACAGTTGAGTTAAGCTCATGAGGCATTTATAAGTTATATTCTTCAAGAATCAATGCGTCGTTATCATGAATTGAAAAGACCAAAAATGGATTTATCAATTTTAATGTGTTTATTTATAGTGGTGCATTTGATACAATTATATGATCTTTCCAGCTTGTGCACTCTTTTGTACGGGGTGTTCTTTCGAACCAGTGCAGACCAGCCTTTGCCAGAAAGGGAATAGAAGCAAGGCTCCAGAGCTCTAGTCATGTGACTGATCCTTTCCTGTGGCGGGACACACTGCTGACTCGAGAGATGTTCAAGTACCCCCCACCATTCGGGTTCCGTGACATGCATGACAAACTGAAGGATGTCCTCAACCTCCTCCCTGCTCAACCAGAGCAGCTGAAGAAAGAGTGCAGACGCTGTGTGGTCTTGGGAAATGGAGGGATCCTCCGTGGCCTTGAGCTGGGCGCCCTGCTTAACCAGTTTGATGTTGTCATTAGGTGAGACTACACCTGCTTTGTGTACCTGGATTTTCAAATGGCTCATCTCTAGACCAGGCAGTGAATTCACCTTTGACCGGCAATTTATTGTCACACATTAAGATTACAGTCACTTTATTGGTCAAATGCATACAAGGTCCAACCGAAATAACTTCCGCTTTTAACCCAAGCCCTCCGTAAGACACACATACATGTACATATACAGGCTTTGGAGAGGTGTGGAGAGCTGCCACACTAGGCACCGGGGAGCAGTTGTTGTGGGGGGTTAAGTGCTTTACTCAAGGCACAATGGTAGGCAATGGCATCTAGAATTTGATACCAGTAACCCTCAGGTTGCCAGCTTACTTCCCGGTAGATTTTCCACTTTGGACCCAGAATTCGAACTAGCAACCCTCTGATTGCTGGCTCGCCTCTCTAACCATCAGGTTACCTGCCGTCCCCTGCTGCTTATCAACAGGATGACAGAAGTCATCACTATAATGATAACATTTCTAAGTAAGAAGGGTAGAACTGTTATAGTATATCATTGTTGATTCATCCAAAGAGTGAATGGTTACATGAGTGGACCTGTGTCACGTTGACATTCTGTTCACTGCACCACAGGCTCAATAGTGGTCCTTTGAGGAACTACAGTAAAGACGTGGGGAACCGGACCTCTATCCGGATGAGCTACCCAGAGGGAAGCCCCAAGGTCTGGGAAGATGTGGACCCTGAGCTGCAGTTTGTGGCGGTGGTCTACAAGGCTGTAGACTTCAAGTGGATCAGAGCAATGATCAACAGACAGAGAGTTGTGAGTTGTAAAGCCCACCACCAGAAACATGAACAAACTATTAATGTAAAGAAAAAGAGAATGAAATTAGGTAATGTGTAGGCATAGTTGTTGAAATTTTAATAAGGAGCACAGACATGGCTGAGCGATTTGAAATGCAAATTCAGACACTGCCTACTACTTTACCTAACATTAGATTTGTTTTTGTTTCAGTCCCTTTGGGACTGGCTGTTTTTCTGGCAGAAGGTGCCAGAGAAGATTCCGGTAGACTTATCAAAGTTCCGTTTGTTGAATCTGGAGATCATCAGGCAGATGGCGATGGACCTGTTAGCCTACTCCTCCCCACAGAAACGCCTCTGGGGCTGGGACCAGGTCAGACAACCTTTCACCAGTTAAACAGTGCATATTACACCATTACACTGAAGACTTACAAAACATATTCATACCCTAACTAAACTGAAATTAAAGGAACAATTATAAAAAAAGCTTTGATGTATAGACATAATGGGCCGTTTTGGAAGAGTTCTCTACTAGTCGGACATTCTATGCACATAATCATCCCAGTTGGTAGAATGTTTATCTTTGCCATCCCCTGGCAAGATAAAGGAGACTCAATATTGACTGTTCAAATTGTGGGTGTAAAAAATGTGTCAATGCCTTTTCTGTAAACTGATTGTTCTGCTAGCAACCAGCAGCAATCTTTACCTGTAGCACAGGAGAGGGACGTGCTTGTTTTCTAACACACTGCTCAAAAAATAAAGGGAACACTTAAACAACACAATGTCAATCACACTTCTGTGAAATCAAACTGTCCACTTAGGAAGCAACACTGATTGACAATAAATGTCACATGTGCTGTGCAACTGGAATAGACAACAGGTGGAAGTTATAGGCAATTAGCAAGACACCCCCAATAAAGGAGTGGTTCTGCAGGTGGGGACCACAGACCACTTCTCAGTTCCTATGCTTCCTGGCTGATGTTTTGGTTACTTTTGAATGCATCAGGAGACGTGGAGGAGGCCGTAGGAGGGCAACAACCCAGCAGCAGGACCGCTACCTCCGCCTTTGTGCAAGGAGGAGCACTGCCAGAGCCCTGCAAAATGACCTCCAGCAGGCCACAAATGTGCATGTGTCTGCTCAAACGGTCAGAAACAGACTCCGTGAGGGTGGTATGAGGGCCCAACGTCCACAGGTGGGGGTTGTGCTTACAGCCCAACACCGTGCAGGACGTTTGGCATTTGCCAGAGAACACCAAGATTGGCAAATTCGCCACTGGCGCCCTGTGTTCTTCACAGATGAAAGCAGGTTCACACTGAGCACGTGACAGACGTGACAGTCTGGAGACACCGTGGAGAACGTTCTGCTGCCTGCAACATCCTCCAGCATGACCGGTTTGGCGGTGGGTCAGTCATGATGTGGGGTGGCATTTCTTTGGGGGGCCGCACAGCCCTCAATGTGCTCGCCAGAGGTAGCCTGTCTGCCATTAGGTACCGAGATGAGATCCTCAGACCCCTTGTGAGACCATATGCTGGTGCGGTTGGCCCTGGGTTCCTCCTAATGCAAGACAATGCTAGACCTCATGTGGCTGGAGTGTGTCAGCAGTTCCTGCAAGAGGAAGGAATTGATGCTATGGACTGGCCCGCCCATTCCCCAGACCTGAATCCAATTGAGCACATCTGGGACATCATGTCTCGCTCCATCCACCAACGCCACGTTGCACCACAGACTGTCCAGGAATTGCCGGATGCTTTAGTCCAGGTCTGGGAGGAGATCCCTCAGGAGACCATCCGCCACCTCATCAGGAGCATGCCCAGGCGTTGTAGGGAGGTCATACAGGCACGTGGAGGCCACACACATTACTGAGCCTCATTTTGATTTGTTTTAAGGACATTACATCAAAGTTGAATCAGCCTGTAGTGTGGTTTTCCACTTTAATTTTGAGTGTGACTCCAAATCCAGACCTCCATGGGTTGATAAATTTGATTTCCATTGATAATTTTTGTGTGATTTTGTTGTCAGCACATTCAACTATGTAAAGAAAAAAGTATTTAATAACCATTCAGATCTAGGATGTGTTATTTTAGTGTTCCCTTTATTTTTTTGAGCAGTGTACATTTTGTATTCACTGTCCTCTGTAACTTGACATTGTTTTCTCTCTTTGTGCAGAACGTGCCCACCATGGGCATCTCAGCCCTCAACCTGGCTACCTACCTGTGTGACGAGGTCAGCCTAGCAGGCTTTGGTTACAACCTCAGTCAGAAGGAGATGCCCCTGCATTACTATGACAATATACCCATGACCGCTATGCTGGGGCAGAACATGCACAACGTGGACCGTGAAAGGGCTCTCCTCCAGAGCCTGGTGAGGGAAGGGACTGTATCAGACCTCACAGGGGGCCTCCACTGCACCTTCTGCCCCAGCTGAAAGAGACTGATCTGGGCCCGCAGCGCAGCTAGCGACACACCAACGATCTACCTTCCACTGACTTATCATTCCAATACTTTTCACCCTGGAATTCAAAAAGTTGATTGAGTCTATGGATCTGGGGACTTGACTGCAAACTCTTCTATGTTCTAGTGCATGCCAGCATACTGATTCTGCATGGACTAGATGTGCTGACATGATGGGGAACAGTGAAGCTGTACACTTCTCCCCTGCGCAGTTGAAAACGACAAGCCTAAATCCTTCTATAAGGGAAGTATTATCACTGCTAAACTTAAATGTTTTTTTGTATTTATTAAGAGATAATGTATAATTACTTAATTAAATCTTAGCATAAAGTTGATGCTAAAAAGTGTACAAACATTACCATAAATATTGTGAAGAATGAACAGATGGACTAACAACAGATAATTAACATTATCCTTTTTATGCTTTCGATTTTAAGTTGAATGTTAAGTGTGTCCACAAGATGTCTGAATTTGGTTGTGTTTTTACATTTTTCTAATGTAATTATTAGATTGTTTTTATTATAATAATGTATGTTCTCAATGCTTGACTTAGACTAAGATGGGAGCCGGTACTAATTATATTTTCTCCTCATGGCTAAGCCACATAATGCCAGGGTATATCTGGTGGGCTTTCTCCTCATGGCTGAGCCACATAATGCCAGGGTATATTTGGTGGGCTTTCTCCTCATGGCTGAGCCACATAATGCCAGGGTATATCTGGTGGGCTTTCTGGAATAAGGACACGTGCATAACGTGGTAGAAAGGGCCATAGAGAATTCTCTATTTCATTGAGGTCACAATAGTTACATGGTGTTTCCTCTTCCATTTCACCACAATACCGACCTGTTTCAATACACAGACAATATCCCTGATCTTACCTATTTCAATACGCAGAGGCAATATCCCTAATCTTACATAGCGATCTCTTGCTTTTCGGGAGGTTGTACATTATATTTCTTACACAGAAATTCCCCCTTAATGAAAGGGTTTGTGATTCATCTCCTCCACTTATTTATTTTCATATTGCATCATCAGTTGTGTTTTAATAGCGTCTATGTCTCACTTCATTTGGTTTTCGTACAACTGTTCACAGTCAGACTGTTGGAAAATGTCATTTCAGTTGTCCAGGCTCCCCCTATGGAGAGATCCCATTGAAAAACGCTGCTGGCTATTCTGGCAATTGGCATATCCAACAGTCTATTCCAAAGTCTCACCATACACGCCTTCCATCTCACCTCACAGGAATCCCAGCCCATGTCCCAGTTATTTCCAGTATAGGTGCAAACTTGTGGAGACCTAAAAAAATAACGTACTGCTCTGTTATGGACGTGTTCATTTTTGAGATACGTCTTAGCACCCCACACTCCTGCTGAATAGTCCAAGACAGGACACACGCATGTCTGATACAGTTTGGAATACGTAGCATAACCAATATCTTTGAGTGGTTTTGTTTTTCCTAGAACTCCCCCAGGAGCTCTACTTGCTGAGTCGGCCCGGGCAGATGTGCCGTATAGAAAGGTCATATGTTAATTGCTAGTAACCTTGCATTTCTTCACCAAAACACACCTGAAAAACTCTTCCCTTGGTACCCGGTTTTCTAAAATGCAATATCTGTATGTTTTTCTGATTGATCATGCGTCTCCATCTTTTGCAACAATTGACTGTACATAACACCATTTTCTGTAGGTCTTGTTCAGTTTCTGCCATTAAAATAATATCATCAGCATATAAGATGTCATATCTTACTCCAATATTTTACTGTTTCATTTATTTTGCCAAATCATTCATGAACATAGCAAACAGAGTCAGATAAGGCATCTCCTTGTTTTACACCCAAGAATGTAGGAAACCAATCTGTACCATGTTGATTAACATGCAGGTAGTTCGTGCTTTGTAGAGAGACTGGGTTGCGTGATAAAATTTCCCATCCACTCTGTCTTTAACAAACTATAGGCTTAAACAATGTATATTTGTCATGGAACATATCAGAACCCTTTTCATTTGCCTTTGTAGTAGACCAAAGGGGTTCAATTCCCCCTGCAGTAATTCTATTCTTCCATTAGATGGAGTGGAAAGTACAGTAGTCTGCTACAAGTATCATACATGGGCTCCCGAGTGGCTCAGCGGTCTAAGACACTGCATCAGTGCTAGAGGTGTCACTACAGACACCATGGTGGTGTTTGTGGCTCAGCGGTCTAAGACACTGCATCCCAGTGCTAGAGGCGTCACTACAGACACCGTGGTTCTGTGGTGGTGTTTGTGGCGCAGCGGTCTAAGACACTGCATCTCAGTGCTAGAGGCGTCACTACAGACACCCTGATTTGATTCCAGGCAGTATCACAACTGGCCCAAAAAATAAAGGGAACACTAAAATAACACATCCTAGATCTGAATGAATGAAATATTCTTAAATACTTCTTTACATTTTCTTTACATAGTTGAATGTGCTGACAACAAAATCACACAAAAGTGATCAATGGAAATCAAATGTATCAACCCATGGAGGTCTGGATTTGGAGTCACACTCAAAATTACAGTGGAAAACCACACTACAGGCTGATCCAACTTTGATGTAATGTCCTTAAAACAAGTCAAAATGAGGCTCAGTAGTGTGTGTGGCCTCCACGGGCCTGTATGACCTCCCTACAACGCCTGGGCATGCTCCTGATGAGGTGGCGGATGGTCTCCTGAGGGATCTCCTCCCAGACCTGGACTAAAGCATCCGCCAACTCCTGGACAGTCTGTGTTGGTGGATGGAGCGAGACATGATGTCCCAGATCTGCTCAATTGGATTCAGGTCTGGGGAACGGGTGGGCCAGTCCATAGCATCAATTCCTTCCTCTTGCAGGAACTGCTGACACACTCCAGCCACATGAGGTCTAGCATTGTCTTGCATTAGGAGGAACCCAGGGCCAACCGCACCAGCATATGGTCTCACAAGGGGTCTGAGGATCTCATCTCGGTACCTAATGGCAGTCAGGCTACCTCTGGCGAGCATATGGAGGGCAGTGCGGCCCCCCAAAGAAATGCCACCCCACACCATGACTGACCCACCTCCTAACTGGTCATGCTGGAGGATGTTGCAGGCAGCAGAACGTTCTCCACGGCGTCTCCAGACTGTCACGTCTGTCACATGTGCTCTGTGTGAACCTGCTTTCATCTGTGAAGAGCACAGGGCGCCAGTGGCGAATTTGCCAATCTTGGTGTTCTCTGGCAAATGCCAAACGTCCTGCATGGTGTTGGGCTGTAAGCACAACCCCCCTCATACCACCCTCATGGAGTCTTGTTTGAGCAGACACATGCACATTTGTGGCCTGCTGGAGGTCATTTTGCAGGGTTCTGGCAGTGCTCCTCCTGCTCCTCATTGCACAAAGGTGGAGGTAGCGGTCCTGCTGCTGGGTTGTTGCCCTCCACGTCTCCTGATGCATTGAAAAGTGACCAAAACATCAGCCAGGAAGCATAGGAACTGAGAAGTGGTCTCTGGTCACCACCTGCAGAACCACTGTCTTGCTAATTGCCTATAATTTCCACCTGTTTTCTATTCCATTTGCACAACAGCATGTGAAATGTATTGTCAATCAGTGTTGCTTCCTAAGTGGACAGTTTGATTTCACAGAAGTGTGATTGACTTGGAGTTACATTGTGTTGTTTAAGTGTTCCCTTTATTTTTTTGAGGGCTTCAAAAACTTGTTTTCATCATCCCAAGCTCCTGTTCCAGCACAGGATTAGTTCTATAGTTGATAATGATTAACATTAGAATTGATGTGTGTGTTTAGGATGTTCGCTCAGGTCAAGTTTTCCCTAGGGTCCCAAACTAGCAAACATGTCCCCTTTTATTTCATACATAATGTTCTCTTCATCATGATGGGAATATTCAGTGTAATTAATTTTTTAAGAGAGCACATTGTTAAACTATCTTTAAAATGGAACATTAATAAATTAAATCTACACATTCAACAATGTGTTGGTTTTGTATATTTTCACTGTTTTCAGATGAGATTGATTCCTGGCCGCCACAGCTTGCTTTCCATTTGCTCTGCCTCTTTTTTCCAGACAGACAGAAGTTGTATATACAGGATACTGGTGTTTCCTCTCCGGCTCCAGACCCAATTTTAAGGACTGTAAAAGCCTGAACGGTTTCCAGCTTCTAAAGCTTAGCAACGCTAGAAGAAAACAGATTGTCAGTGAAAGCAATGTGCTCGGGTAAATACCTTGAAAACCAGGTTTTCCTGTTTCTAATGTTGTTAGATCTACTATTAATTCAAATTATCCTCTGTATGAGAAGTGAAAGTTAAGTACTTATTTTCTTGATAATACAGCACATGGGCCCTTTATTACAGAATAATTCAGTTAATCTATTAAATATATTTGCAATTACATCGTGACTTATGTTCCCTTTTAGAAAAGTAAGTTATTTTAATATTTGTAACTTGTTAATGTAAAGAAAGTACTTTGTTGAAAAGGCACAAGGTAATGTAATGCAGAACAACATCATTCAATCCTCTCTGTTGACCTTTGGATCCAGTATCCTATGCAAATAGACTATACAAATTACCATTACACATTTTTGAGCTGTCACCAAATTCTATTAAATGTACTGGAAAATACTGATTGATTATCTTGTAGGCCACCAACAGTGGTGATCTTGACAAGTCCTTTCTATGACGTGCCTCAAAAATACGTATTGTAGTCTAGGATTAAGAGAACACAACACATGAACACCTCAAGATTTAGACACATATACACGAGGTAGATTCAGATAGAAAATGAAATGACTTTCTTTCATGATCCTAGTCATAATTACAACTTTGTTTTGAGGGAAGCTTGACAGCTGCTATAAGCTGTTTAAAGGTGTAGCGTGTGATTGTTGTGTGAGATTTAGGTTGGCAGTACTTGAGATAATGATTTAAAGATGTTAGAGGTGTTTAATGATCATGCATATCCATTCAAATAAATTAATAACAGTTCCTTTATTTTTGGTTAAAAAGTGCTTGATTAGCACACAACAGTCAGAGATTTGTCATTAGAAAAGGCCAGCTGAAAGGGAGGTCACTTTTAAATGTGTCAATCTGGGATATTTAAAAAATACTGAGCTCAGGTAGCAGACAATAACCCATGTAACTTAATTCATATTTCAACACATAAAAACAGTTGCTGAATAAAATACCATTGCTATGTAATTTTAAGTTATCTTGTAATCAAATATATGCTACTAGCGCTTTCACTAGTTAGCTTCCATCAAGCAGAAATGACCAATCATACTATAAAGAAAAACAACAACCTGTATGTCATTGAAAAGGCATCGGGGTTCATAGTTGAATAAAACTTATAATCACTGTTATGAATGGTTATAGTCACTGCTGTCTCTGCCTCCAATTGTCATATGATTGAACAATCTGATTTCATCCACCAGACATGTTTTCTTGTTTGCTTAAAGAACATCAATGCTGTCTCCCACTTTTAACTGTTCAAACATCAACCGAATGAGATTCATTCCAACTCACGACGGGCAGAAACATATCCATAACTGGAGATTCTTGATATTTCTGCTAGCTCAACAGGTATCAAGTAGGCCTATGAAATTAGGTCCATCATACTGTATGTCCAAGTGACTGGTTGTAGTCTCCCCCAGGAGTGACCTTGAATAACCTCAATAACAGAGCTGTAAAGAATTTCTTTTGTTCAAGGGCCTTGTTATAAAGCCTGGCTCACGCCACCGATGCTGTGAGAATTTTTTACTCCTATAAAAGACAAAAAAGAATGTATCAGGCATTGAAAACACAATCTCCTGTGGGTGCATATCAAGAGGTGGTGAGATGCGTACAAATAGAACTGTAAAAATAAAGCATGCAAATCCGATGACTTCATAGGTGCAGAGTTGTCTATGTAAATACAAGGGGTAGAAGAATATAACCCATACCAGTAAAGGAACTGCTTGGTCAGATCAGATGCAGCATACAACTGAGTGGGACACAACAACATTCTTTCTCCCTCTCTTTAGCGTTGGATGCAAACCAACCAAAATATTTTCCTTAATGTGTCTACAAAAAAGACAGCTCCTTCTTCCCCATCTTTAACACATGGTGGGGAATTGTAACATTTGTTTATTACTTGATGTTTGTTTGTTGAAGACTTGACTTTCAAAACCCTCTGATTCCATTTCCATTCATTTGTTTTCCAAATACTTCTGAAAATAGGTCTTCCAGTTTACATGTGAATATCCACAAAACAGTGATTTAAATAACATGTTGATAAAATGTGAAATATAAAGTATTAATTAAGTTCTAGATTTGAAATGTTATTGAAAAGAGTTCCAACAAGTAGACAATAAGTGAATTCAGAGCAGAGTGCAGGGCTTTAAGCAAGCGCAGGAATACGCTCTAAATGTCTTTAATAAGTATGCATTGGGAAAAAGTTTTTTTATCCCCTCAAAAGTTTCCCCTTAGACTCACTGGCTCTCTCTGACAAAGGGATTTCTTTCTTTCACAGAGCCCACCCCTCTCTCCCCCTCCCTCTCTCTCCCTCCCTCTCTTTCCCCGGCCTCTGTAACAGCTGCTGCTCAGTGCTGTATCCTGAGAGAGTGATGATCAGTGTATTTTTTTTTCAAAGTGTTTTTTTGGAACAGATGGCCAGGGGAGAACTGGGGAATGTGCCAGTACCGCACTGGGGAATGTGCCAATTCCTGTAGCGAGTGAGTTCTCTGGGCCCCAGCTCGCGTGCCTTCACCCTGCCCTCTGCCCTGAGTGGCGCCAGCAGGACTTCCCAACTAGCGTTACGAACATCTGGTGTCTGGGACTGCCAGGAAAACAACCGCTCAGCTATTGAATGTGCTTTATGCTAGGGAAACACATTAGCTCCCAGTGAGGAAGAGAGAGCTAGAGGGAGCAGAGAACTGGGAGTGCAGGGAAAAGTTGTATGCATGTAATTATGTTGGATATGTAATCTATGAACAAACACCTAATTCATCATTATGTTATATTAGACACGTTTTTTTGTCTTTAAGAAAAGTGTTTCAATGTTTGCATCAACTTTGATGTAATTTGCAATTTACAAAATGTATAGATTACAGTAGTTATTTTAAGTGAAAAACAACTTGTTTACAGTTTTTAAGTTCAGGGTAATCAACCTATTGTGTGATGTTACTATGTTATGTTATGGGTTTTGGCAATAGGTGAGTTGCTAAATGACATTTAAAACATTAAATTACAGATATGACTAAATGTGTGTTTAAAATGTAGATTAGATTGTTTTATTTAACCTTGATTTAACTACACAATTATAGATTCAATTCGATTAATTTATAATGTTGTTTCACCATGAAAGATGGGAAGAAAGGGGGGGGGGGATGGATGAGAGGGTGACAGAAGAATCTGGAGAATAAATGAGAGAGATTAAGTGACAGAGGAGAGGACTGACAGGGGACAGATGAAGAACTGGGAGGAGAAGAGGACTGATGGGACAGTTTGAATAACTGGGGGAGGAGAGGACTGACAAGACAGATGAAGAACTGGGAGGAAGAGAGGACTGACAGGGGACAGATTAGGAACTGGAGGAGAGGACTGACAGGGGACAGATTAGGAACTGGAGGAGAGGACTGACAAGACAGATGAAGAACTGGGAGGAAGAGAGGACTGACAGGGGACAGATTAGGAACTGGAGGAGAGGACTGACAGGGGACAGATGAAGAACTGGAAGGACAGTAATTGTTAGATCAGTGTGAAGAAGTTAATGTGTAAATGAACGTTCTCCATACTTGGGTCTCATCCATGCATTAAAAACCTTGTTGATTTATAGAGAGGCCATGGAGATGTGTGGATCCAAAAGAGAGCTGGAGGAAGTTCAGCCTCAGTTTACATGACTCCCAGTGTCATAAAACACAAAGGCATCAATCACCCCTTTTATTCATCAGGGGCACTTTTTATTCTGTTCTGGACAAAAAACTGGCAAAACACCCAGTTCCCTTTCAAACACGAGTTGATGATGATTTAATTTAATGGGATCCTTAGTAGGCAAAGGAATGCCCGTCTTAATTGGAGTGTATTCTTCCCTCTTTTGTTGTCGTTATTGTTAGAAATACCATCCCTCTGTCTGTCACACTGCCCCATGTTTTTCTATTTGCAGCATCCTGATCAGTCAAAGGGAAGTTTTCGCTGTATTGCATTAGTAGATAGGGCAGATCTGCTGGTTTTGACTAGCAGGTTAGGGGAACTTACGCAGCAGGTTATCTTTCGGATACAAATGCCCAAATGATTGGAATAATTGACCTATAGAAATCAAGGCATTAAAATCAAACTGTTTGTGTTTTAACTAATAGAAACATCACCATGTGAAGATATTTGTAAATATGAATGCATATATTATAGGTACTTAGTTTTATTAGTTGTATTAGTAGTTGTAGCAGTAGTTTTATTCATTGTAATAGTAGTTTTAGTAGTTGTAGCAGTAGTTTTATTAGTTGTAATAGGAGTTGTAGCAGTAGTTTTATTAGTTGTAATAGTAGTTTTATTAGTTGTTTTAGTAGTTGTATTCATATTTTTATTAGTAGTTTTATTAGTTGTAGTTGTATTAGTTGTATTAGTAGTTGTAGCAGTAGTTGTATTAGTTGTAGCAGTAGTTGTATTTGTTGTATTGGTAGTCGTATTAGTAGTTTTATTAGTTGTAGTTGTAGCTGTAGTTTTATTAGTTGTATTAGTAGTTGTAGCAGTAGTTGTATTAGTTGTATTGGTAGTTGTATTAGTAGTTTTATTAGTTGTAGCTGTAGTTTTATTAGTTGTATTAGTAGTTGAAGCAGTAGGTTTTATTACTTGTATTAGTAGTTGTAGCAGTAGTTTATTAGTTGTATTAGTAGTTGTAGCAGTAGTTGTATTAGTTGTATTGGTAGTTGTATTAGTAGTTTTATTAGTTGTAGCTGTAGTTTTATTAGTTGTATTAGTAGTTGAAGCAGGAGATTTTATTACTTGTATTAGTAGTTGTAGCAGTAGTTTTATTAGTTGTATTAGTTGTAGCTGTAGTTTTATTAGTTGTATTAGTAGTTGTAGCTGTAGTTTTATTAGTTGTATTAGTAGGTGTAGCAGTAGTTTTATTACTTGTATTAGTAGTTGTAGCAGTAGTTTTATTAGTTGTATTAGTAGTTGTAGCAGTAGTTTTATTAGTTGTATTTGTAGTTTTAGTAGTTGTATTAGTAGTTGTAGCAGTAATTTTATTAATTCTATTAGTAGTTGTAGCAGTAGTTTTTTAGTTGTAGTAGCAGTTGTAGCAGTAGTTGTATTAGTAGTTGTATTCATAGTTTTATTAGTTGTATTAGTAGTTGTATTCATAGTTTTAGTAGTTGTAGCAGTAGTTGTAGCAGTAGTTTTATTAGTTGTAGCAGTAGTTTTATTAGTTGTAGTAGCAGTTGTAGTTGTATTAGTTGTATTAGTAGTTGTAGCAGTAGTTTTATTAGTAGTTGTATTCATAGTTTTATTAGTTGTATTCGTAGTTTTATTAGTTGTATTCGTAGTTTTAGTAGTTGTAGCAGTAGGTTTATTAGTTGTATTAGTAGTTGTAGCAGTAGTTTTATTAGTTGTAGCAGTAGTTTTATTAGTTGTAGCAGTAGTTTTATTAGTTGTAGCAGTAGTTTTATTAGTTGTTGTAGCAGTAGTTTTATTAGTTCTATTAGTAGGTGTAGCAGTAGATTTTATTAGTTGTAGTAGCAGTTGTAGGAGTAGTTTTTTATTAGTTGTAGGCCTATTAGTAGTTGTACAACAACTTTTTTATACTGTTAAGGTAAGTTGTTTTATTTGAATTCTTATGATTTCATTGTTATTATTATTAGACAGTAGTTGCCATATTATTCTTGTGACTAAGTGCTGTTAGTTTGGTTAGTTATTTTTTAATTTGGACACTTGAAAATGAGAATGCATGTCAAGAGATTTCATCCTGCAAAATGTCAAATAAAATAAATCAATAATGCGATTCTGCTAAGTTTTCAATGCTATGATGTCATCAATTTACCAGTCCTTCTAAAATGTCTGATAGATTTGTTAGTATGTGACATGACAGTGTAGGAGGAAGGATGTTAAATGAGCAGAAAGAAAACCTCCATTCATGTAGCTTTATTTTAAAGTCAAATATCCATGACCAATTATTTAATTGGCCTTGTATGGTCACCGGTTGCTCTTTATCAACAGCCTTGTTCATAAGCATAGTTGAATCCACTGAAATATGTTTCATGTTATTGATATGCTATCTTGCAATAAACACATTTGAAGGAGAAGTTGGCTTTGACTTGGCTTTCCATTCCCTCTCTGTAACTACTGATGCCTCAGAGGCCATGCTCTTCTTTTGATAGCCTTTAACTTGAAATAAACGTATTGCAATGCCTCAGCAAGGTCTCCAAACGTGTGCTTGAATACTTTTCACTTGCAGGAGTCCATTTCCATGTCAATGTCTCACCCCGCCTAGTCATTGCAACATGAGGCCTTCAGCCAAAGAAGACATGCACGGGATAAAATCTCAGGCCAGACCGTCGTAGGACAGTAGCCTAAATACTGCATCCCCCTCCCTCCTCCTCTTCCCTAGATCCAATTTACCTTTCTCTTCTTGGAGCGTCCCTCGGCCTGCAGGGTGCGGGTGCACTGCTCCACGCACTCTCTGAAGCTTATGTTGCCGTGATCTGGGGTGTAGTCCAGGTCTGCCAGCTGAGCTAGCGACAGGATGTAGTTACAGGCGATTCTTAATATAGCCAGCTTTGACAACTTCTGTCCATAGGAGTAGCAGGGCACCTGTATAGGGTTAACATTTGGTTAGGTTAAGGAGGCCCATCATACTGATATGAGAGGATGGTAGAACCAAGTTGAGGAAGTTTTCAGTTAAGCTACGGTATGCATGCTCTTTAGATACAATTGCCGGTGTCAGGTGATCTTTCTAAGTGCCAAAACAGCTGGTGATGACATGACCCAGTAAAAATGGTTCACAACAACTTCTCTGATTTTGTTTTCAAAGGATAGATATTCCATGTTCTTTTTGGTCAACTAAGAGTTAGTTGTATTTGATTTTGATATTTCATAGTACACCTACAAGTATCAGACCAACTGGACTACCTGGAGTGTGAAGAGCTTTGTCATTAAGAAGCCTGTTCCCTGTTTCATATGCATTTGACATATTTTTCTGTCATTGTGAGAGGTGTCATGTGGATATGATTTTCACTGATATTTTGATTGCATATAAATGACATGAATAGACTATTACATAGGCCTGCAGAAGGGGAACATGTTTTTGGGGGGCCAAACAAATAATTGTGTATGTAGAACAGAATAAGAATCAGAGTGACAATTCAACTGTTTGGACTGACATGTCTTACAGACTGTTCTTTCTCATATCTTTAATGTAGCAAACTGAGCACATATTTTGAACATAATGTCAATAATACCAAATTGTAAATTGTTGACACTAAAATGAATTTAATAAACTATCTATAGAAGGGGCCATACAATTTATACTCAAGTGGGATATATTAGCCTACATTCATACTTAAGTATGATATATTATGATGACATTCACAGTTATTTTCATAATTTCCATATCTCCATACAGTGGCATACTGAAATGGGCATTTAAGTGCAAAAAGTTACTCTGAGTTCAGCATGAACATCACATTTTGAACAAGAGAAGTCATTGTACGGATTGTTTGTTTAGGGAATTCAGTGTTAATACCTGCTTTCTCAGCGCCTCAAAGGCTGCACTGATGGTATGCACCCGGGTCCTCTCTCTGGCATTCGCCAGTAGCCTCCGTGTCTGCTGAACGGCTTTGATCTCAGTGACGACGCCAGACGTTTCTCCTAGCCGTTTCTTTGGCGATTCAACCGGGTCGCTGCGATTGATGTAGGCTGTCTGAGAGGCTGAGGAGAGGGACTTCTCGGAGCGCTGGCACAGGACGATCCGGGACTGTAATGTGTGATCAGTCCCAAATGTCTGTTGATGGCCATAACTTGTAACATGCGGGAATGTGCTGAGAAAAGAGTCTCTGCTTGTCGGTGTTGACTCGGATAAAGGCTGTGACTGTGATGATGGGAGCTTCCCAGTAACTGTTGATGGTAAAGCATTTATCCTCATGTCAAGAGCAGTATTCGGGTTTCCTGATGAAATAATGGATTTCTCCACAGATAGAACTGAACCAGGGTCCTGTAGTCTTTTTTGGACAATGTTTTTACATGTCTCTTCCATCAGTTCCCCCATAGATTCGTCGTCCATTATTGAATCATATTGGAAATGGTTGACTTCATCACTGGTGACACGTTTGGGGTCCCGACCTTTCCGTTTAAACTTTTTATTCCCAGTTGAATCCTTTGCATTGATTGTCTTCCAGCCATCGCTGAGTAGATGTGGATTCCTCATTTCTACACAAAAAAAGGCACTATTGAAAACCGACAGCACTGCCTTAATTAATATCGCGCAAAAGTATTATAATATTATATTGTAACTTAATCAATAAAATATAGCCAGACAAATCACTATGCAATGTAGCACTCTGATTACAAGCATCGACAGGCTTACTTTAAATAACTCAAATAAAGAATAGACCGCATGTGCAGGCGCGTGTTTCTCCCGTGGATTCCGCGTCTTCTGGAGCCATCAAAATTGGCAGCATTTTTTTGTGAATGTGCTCTGAGTTTCATCTGTTTTAGTTTTGCCTCAGTTTTACATAGAAGCCCTTGTCGGTGAGATAAGTCGCCACGCCGCCGACAGCGAGAGACCGCCCAAAATATCTCTCGCCGTGCGTAATAACATATTAAACCACTGATTACGCGCATGGCTACTTGGTGACTTTTATGGACATGCCAACAGAAGGACAATTATAATTGCATTTCAATAATTATCGTCATAAATTCAGTTTATTAACAACTTTTTTTATTATATCACAATCTGTATGCCTTACAACTTAGGTCTAGGCTATAGGCCTCCTAGAGCTGGGGAGCATACCCATCATATTATTTTTGGTCTTCATTTAGCAAGCAAAACTTGTAGCTAAGTGCACTATGGGGCACATGGTAACCGCTAACAGTGTAACATAGACTTTTTTGATGTGTCTAGATAGCAAAGAAAGATTTTGGAACAGGGCAGACAACGGGGGACAGTCCAGGAAAAATCCACCCAAAACCACTCATTCCTATAATTTACAGTGTTACATAACACTTTATAACAATAACATGTTATAACAATATTTTTTGTGAACACATTTTTCATTTGGTCGTTATAATAAGTTTGGTAGCAAAAAATCGTGGAAATCTGTTGTTAGCTAAATCGACTACAAAACCCACAATGCAATGCTCTCTCTATGGGCTGGCAAGCTAGCTCGCAAACGTAGCTACAAAAGAGATACCAAAGTCAATATCAGCATGTGAAGTAGCTAGTTATCTCTAAAATCGCCTAAACAAACTGCACTATCAATTTAGGGGACTACAATCTCACCATGTTCAACCTGCAGATATATGTTCCTCGCCGAATGTAGTCTAACATTCGCAAAGGTAATGCAATGCACCCTGGACTGATGAGGCACACAGAGAGGAGAAATGTGTTAGACCCTCAGTTAAATTACAAATTTTTCGTGATAGGAATATCGCATTCGAGAGAAGACAACGGCCAGTATTGACTATCTATGATATACGTTTTCGCGATCTGAAAGTCGTATTCTTATTAACTTCAAGTGTAGTGAGAGCGGCTTTATCGCAATCATAAACTATCAAACACATGGTTTGATGACATTCCATTCGCTCCGTTCCAGACATTTTTATGAGCTGTCCTCCCCTCAGCAGCCTCCATTTTAACACTATATATACAAAAGTATGTGGACACCCCTTCAAATTAGTGGATTTAACTATTTCAGCCACACCCGTTGCTGACAGGTGTATAAAATCGAGGACAGAGCCCTGCATTGCTTTTCTTTCTAACAAGTAAGTTCCTCAAATTTCTGCCCTGCTAGAGCTGTCCCGGTCAACTGTAAGTGCTGTTATTGTGAAGTGGAAACATCTAGGAGCAACAACGGCTCAACCGCAAAGTGGTAGGCCACACAAGCTCACAGAACGGGACCACTGAGTGCTGAAGCTTGTAGTGCGTAAAAATCACCTGTCCTCGGTTACAACACTTACTACCAAGGTCCAAACTACCTCTGAAAGCAACGTCGGGAGCTTTGTCGGGATCACCATGCGCAATGCCAAGTGTCGGCTGGAGTGGTGCCAAGCTTGCCGCCATTGGACTCTGGAGCAGTGGAAATGCATTCTCTGGAGTGATGAATCATGCTTTACCATCTGGCAGTCTGACTGACAAATCTGGGTTTGGCAGATGCCAGGAGACCGCTACCTCCCCAAATGCATAGTACCAACTGTAATGTTTGGTGGAGGAGGAATAATGGTCTGGGGCTGTTTTTCATGGGTCGGGCTGGGTCCTTTAGTTCCAGTGAAGGGAAATCTCAGCGCTACAGCATATTCTAGACGATTCAGTGCTTCCAACTTTGTGGCAACAGTTTGGGGAAGGCCCTTTCATGTTTCAGCATTACAATGACCCCGTGCACAAAGCGAGGTTCATACAAAAATGGTTTGTCGAGATCGGTGTGGAAGAACTTGACAGGCCTGCACAGAGCCCTAACCTCAACCCCATCGAACACCTTTGGGATGAATTGGAACGTCGACTGCAAGCCAGGCCTAATCACCCAACATCAGTACACAACTTCACTAATGCTCTTGTGGCTGAATGGAATCAAGTCCCTGCAGCAATGTTCCAACATCTAGTGGAAAGCCTTCCTAGAAGAGTGGAGACTGTTATAGCAGCAAAGGAGAGACCAACTCATGGGTCTTCCAAGATTGCGTAGCAGTCAGACGTGTTTCTTTGTCTTGTCCCGTCCTTTACCTTTACACCGGATCATCGCAGCTAGCTAGCTGCTATCCGAGTGGCTACTCCTGGCTAACGTCTCTGTCCCGAAGCAAGCACCAGTTAGCCTGGAGCTAGCCTCGTGCTAGGCCCATCTCCCGGCTAGCAAAAGAGGTCAACCAGCCAATTCTTGGGCTACAATACCTCTTTTGCCAATTGGCCTGGACCCTTTACTACCAATCCATCACGACTGGTCTGCCGATGTAACCGGCCAAGGTGGTCTCAATAGGCTCTTCCGTTGGGATGTCGCCGGATGCCCATCTGCTATCACCGGCCCACTAGCTGTCTGAATCGCTGTGTCTCTAGCTCGCCTAGCATAGCAGCAACTACAGTATTGTCTCCCTGATTCATCTAGTGCTACTCATTAGATCCTATGATCACTCGGCTACACATGCCTCTCCCTAATGTCAATATGCCTTGTCTATTGCTGTTTTGGTTAGTGATTATTGTCTTATTTCACTGTAGTGCCCCTAGCCCTGCCCAATATGCCTTAGATAGCCCTTTTGTTCCACCACCCACACATGCGGTGACCTCACCTGGCTTGACTGGTGCCTCTAGAGACAAAACCTCTCTCATCATCACTCAATACCTAGGTTTACCTCCACTGTACTCACATCCTACCATACCATTGTATGTCCATTATGCCTTGAATCTAATGCACTAGACGATCAGTTCTTATAGCCTTTAGCCGTATCCTTATCCTACTCCTCCTCTGTTCCTCTGGTGGTGTAGAGGTTAACCCAGGCCCTGCAGCCCCCACCACCACTGCCGTTCCCCAGGCACTCTCATTTGTTGACTTCTGTAACCGTACAAGCCTTGGTTTCATGCATGTTAACATTAGAAGCCTCCTCCCTAAGTTTGTTTTATTCACTGCTTTAGCACACTCCACAAACCCTGATGTCCTAGCCGTGTCTGGATCATGGCTTAGGAAGGCCACCAAAAATCCTGAAATTTCCATCCCTAACTATAACATCTTCCCACAAGATATAACTGCCAAAGGAGGCGAAGTTGCAATCTACTGTAGAGATAGCCTGCAGAGTTTTGTCATACTATCCAGGTCTGTGCCTAAACGATTCAAGCGTCCACTTTTTTTAAATCCACCTTTCCAGAAACAAGTCTCTCACAGTTGCTGCTTGTTATAGACCCTCTTTAGCCCCCAGCTGTGCCCTGGACACCATATGTGAATTAATTGCCCCACATCTATCTTCAGAGTTCGTACTGTTAGGTGACCTAAACTGGGATATTGTTAACACCCCGGCCGTCCTACAATCTAAGCTAGATGCCCTCAATCTAACACAAATTATTAAGGAACCTACCAGGTACAACCCTAAATATGTAACCATGGGCACCCTCTTAGATATCATCCTGACCAACTTGCCCTCTAAAAACACCTCTGTTGTCTTCAACCTGGATCTCAGCGATCACTGCCTCATTGCCTGTGTGCGTGATGGGTCCGCGGTCAAACGACCACCCCCCATCACTGTCAAACGCTCCCTAAAACACTTCAGCAAGCAGGCCTTTCTAATCGACTTGGCCCGGATATCCTGGAAGGATATTGACCTCATCCCGTCAGTAGAGGATGCCTGGTTGCTCTTTAAAAGTGCTTTCCTCGCCATATTTAATAAGCATGCCCCATTCAGAAAATGTAGAACTAACAACAGATATAGCCCTTGGTTTACTCCAGACTTGACTGCCCTTGACCAGCACAAAAACATCCTGTGGCTTTCTGCATTAGCATCGAATAGTCCCCGCGATATGCAACTTTTCAGGGAAGTCAGGAACCAATATACCCAGTCAGTTAGGAAAGCTAAGACTATCTTTTTCAAACGGAAATTTGCATCCTGTAGCACTAATTACAAAAAGTTTTGGGACACTATAAAGTCCATGGAGAATAAGAGCACCTCCTCCCAGCTGCCCATTGCACTGAAACACTTTCACCACCGATAAATCTACGATAATCGATCATTTCATTTTTCTACGGCTGGCCATGCTTTCCACCTGGCTACCCCTAACTCGGCCAGCACCCCCTACAGCAACTTCCCCAAACCCCTCCAGCTTCTACACCAAAATCCAGACAGCTGATGTTCTGAAAGAACTGCAAAGTCTGGATCCATACAAATCAGCCGGGCTAGACAATCTGGACCCTCTCTTTCTTAAATTATCAGCTAAAATTGTTTCAACCCCTATTACCAGCCTGTTCAATGTCTCTTTCGTATCGTCTGATATCCCCAAAGATTGGAAAGCTGCCGCGGTCATCCCCCTCTTCGAAGGGGGAGACACTTTACACGACTATTATAGACCTATAACCATCCTGCCCTACCTTTTCAAAGGTCTTCGAAAGCCAATTTAACAAACAGATCACCGACCATTTCGAATCCCACCGTACCTTCTTCACTATGCAGTCTGGTTTCCGAGCTGGTCATGGGTGCACCTCAGCCACGCTCAAGATCCTAAACGATACCATAACCGCCATCAATAAAAGACAGTACTGTGCAGCCGTTTTCATCGACCTGGCCAAGGCATTAGACTCTGTCAATCACCGCATCCTTATCGGCAGACTTAATAGCCTTGGTTTCTCAAATGACTGCCTCGTCTGGTTCACCAACTACTTCTCAGATAGAGTTCAGTGTGTCAAATCAGAGGGCCTGTTGTCCGTACCTCTGGCAGTCTCTATGGGGTGCCACAGGGTTCAATTCTTGGGCCGACTCTTTTCTCTGTAAATATCAATGATGTCGCTCTTGCTGCTGGTGATTCTCTGATCCACCTCTACACAGACGACACCATTCTGTATACATCTGGCCCTTCTTTGGACACTGTGTTAACAAACCTCTAAACAAGCTTCAATGCCATACAACACTCCTTCCGTGGCCTCCAACTGGTTTTAAATGCTAGTAAAACTAAATGCATGCTCTTCAACCTATTGTTGCCCGCACCCGCCCACCCGACTAGCATCACTACTCTGGACGCTTCTGACTTAGAATGTGTGGACAACTACAAATACCTAGGTGTCTGGTTAGACTGTGAACTCTCCTTCCAGACTCACATTAAGCATCTCCAATCCTAAATTAAATCTAGAATCGGCTTCCTATTTCACAACAAAGCCTCCTTCCCTCATGCTGCCAAACATACCCTCGTAAAACTGACTATCCTACCGATCCTTGACTTCGGCGATGTCATTTACAAAATAGCCTCCAACACTCTACTCTGCAAACTGGATGTAGTCTATCACAGTGCCTTTCATTTTGTCACCAAAGCCCCATATACTATCCACCACTACGACAGTGGTATGCTCTAGTTGGCTGGCCCTCACTACATATTTGTCGCCAAACCCACTGGCTCCAAGTCATCTATAAGTCTTTGCTAGGTAAATCCCGCCTTATCTCAGTGCACTGGTTACCATAGCAACGGCCACCTGTAGCACACGCTCCAGCAGATATATTTCACTGGTCATCTCCAAAGCCAACACTTCCTTTGGCCGCCTTTCCTTCCAGTTCTCTGCTGCCAATGACTGGAATGAATTGCAAAAATCACTGAAGTTAGAGTCTTATATCTCCCTCTCTAACTTTAAGCATCAGCTGTCATAGCAGCTTACCGATCACTGTACCTGTACACAGCCAATCTGTAAATAGCACACCCAACTACCTCATCCCCATATTGTTATTTATCCTCTTGCTCTTTTGCACCTCAGTATCTCTACTTGCACATCATCATCTGCACATCTATCACTCCAGTGTTAAAACTCAATTGTAATTATTTCGCCTCTATGGCCTATTTATTGCCTTACCTCCCTACTCTTCTACATTTGCACACACTGTACATAGAATTTTCTATTGTGTTGATTGTATGTTTGTTTATGTGTAACTGTGTTGTTGTTTTTGCCGCACTGCTTTGCTTTATCTTGGCCAGGTCGCAGTTGTAAATGAGAATTTGTTCTCAACTGGCCCACCTGGTTAAATAAAGGTGAAATAAATAAATTAAATAAAAACTCCATATTAATGCCCATGATTGGTAATGAGATGTTCGATGAACATGTATCCACAACCTTTGGTCATGTAGTGTAATTTTTGCAATAGCTCAGATACACATGAAAACATGAAATTACCCAGGGAATAGGTAGAACATCGCTCAGAGATGCACAAAAACAATGGAACATTCAAAATGGGTGAACCTTTACTTGAAGTACTATGGAAGAAGTTAGTACAATGCTGCCACCTACTGCAGAAGAACACAAACAAATCAAATGTTATTGGTCACATACACATGTTTAGCAGATGTTATTGCGGGTGTAGCGAAATGCTTGTGTTTCTAGCTACAACAGTGCAGTAATATCTAACAATTCACAACAATACACACAATACACACAAACCTAAAAGTAAAAGAATGGAATTAAGGAATATATAAATATTAGGATGAGTGGCATAAACTAAAATACAGTAGAATAGAATACAGTATATACATATGAGATGAGTAAAGCAAAAATTTGTAAACATTATTAAAGTGACTAGTGTTCCATTAAAGTGGCCAGTGATTTCAAGTCTATGTATATAGGGCAGCAGCCTCTAAGGTGCAGGGTTACGTAACTGAGTGGAAGCCACCTATTGATGGCTATTTAACATGGCCTTGAGATAGAAGCTGTTTTTCAGTCTCTCGGTTCCAGCTTTGATGCACCTGTACTAACCTCACCTTCTGGATGATATTGCGGTGAACAGGCAGTGGCTCGGGTGGTTGTTGTCCTTGATTATATTTTTTACCTTCCTGTGACATCGGGTGCTGTAGGTGTCCTGGGGGGAAGGTAGTTGGGCAGACCGCATCACCCTCTGGAGGGCATGCAGTTGGCGTACCAGGCGGTGATACAGCCCAACAGGATGCTCTCAATTATGCATCTGTAAAAGTTTGTCAGGGTTTAAGGTGCCAAGCCAAATTTCTTGAGCCTCCTGATATTGAAGAGGCGCTGTTGCACCTTCTTCACCACACTGTCTGTGTGGGTGGACCATTTCAGATCGTCAGTGATGGTGTTGATTTCAGATCGTCAGTGATGTGTACGCCGAGAAACTTTAAGATTTCCACCTGCTCCACTGCGGTCCCATCGATGTGGATAGGGGCGTGCTCCCTCTGCTGTTTCCTGAAGTCCACGATCAGCTCCTTTGTTTTGTCGACATTGAGTGAGAGGTTATTCTCCTGACACCACACTCCCAGGGCCTCACCTCCTCCCTGTAGGCTGTCACCTCATTGTTGGTAAGCAGGTCTAATACTGTCATGGGTGAATAGGGAGTACAGAAAGGGGCTGAGCACGCACCCTTGTGGGGTCCCTGTGTTGAGGATCAGCGAAGTTGGGGTGTTGTTTCCTACCTTCACCACCTGGAGGAGGCCCTTCAAGAAGTCCAGGATCCAGTTGCAGAGGGCAGGGTTCAGACCCAGGGCCCCGAGCTTATTGATGAGTTGGATGGTACTATGGTGTTGAATGCTGAGCTATAGTCAATGAACAGCATTCTTACATAGGTTTTCCTCTTGTCCAGCTGGGATAGGGCAGTGTGTAGTGCGATGGTGATTGCATTGTCTGTGGATCTATTGGGGCGGTAAGCAAATTGAAGTGAGTCTAAGGTGTCAGGTAAGGTAAGGTGATATAAGGTGATATGATCCTAGCCTCTCAAAGCATTTCATGATGACAGAAGTGAGTGCTAGGGGGCGCTAGTCATTTAGTTCAGTTACATTTGTTTCTTGGGTACAGGAACAATGGTGGACATCTTGAAGCAAGTGGGGACAGCAGACTGGGATAGGGTGAGATTGAATGTCTGTAAACACTTCAGCCAGCTGGTCAGCACATGCTTTGAGTATGTGGCTAGGGATGCCGTCTGGGCTGGCAGCCTTGCAACGGTTAACACGCTTAAATGTCTTACTCACATCGGCCACAGAGAAGGAGAGTCCACAGTCCTTGGTAGCAGGCTGCGTTGGTGTCTCTGTGTTATCCTCAAAGTAGGTGAAGAAGGTGTTTAGCTTGTCCGGAAGTCACTCTCATGTAGGCCCTTTCTGCCTAAAATGTGAATGTCATATTTCAAGGTATTACGAAATAGATCGGTTGGTTGGTACACACACAGAAGTTAAAAAAATATTTTGAACAAATACAGCCTTTCATGTAATCCAAGATAACTATTTAATACATCAAAAATGTAGGCAGTGACCTTATATATAGACAGGCTTTAATGTTATAAACATTTTCGGGAGTAAAGAGATACAAACAGGCTTGGGCTCTTCTTTATTTTCTATTTAACACAAAGGCCTCCAGTTGTTCCTGGGCAGAGTGCCAGCCGCTGAGCGACCTGCTGCTGCTTCCTCCTGATATTAAATTCCTCTGGCATGTACTCTGCCCTGGCTGACGCCAGGCCGCCACCAGGTCTCAAGAGTAAATATTTCCAGCTGACACTGTTGCTGTGCTGCTCTGGTGAGGTAATTCATACTTTTTTGTAAGGATCGTACAGTTAAAATATAGTTTTCATCATACTCATTTGGAGGCACATCTGTTTTGTTAATTTGTTTTCCTCTTTCCAAAAAATACTATATTAACTGTTACTTTGTCACATTACACTGAATTATCTTTTATTGGACTATTGATGAACAGGAGTGGATCTTGAACCAGCATTACAAAGTGTCATAAAGGTCAAGACCACTTGGCAGACAGAGGTTGAAATAAACTTAAAGTTGGCTATTATGTCTCACTTTTTTGACCATGAGATTACCTTCTTAAAAATACATAATTTTCGTTTTTAATACTGAAAGAATATATTGTGGCGTTAACGGGGTTCCCGATCTTATAACATTACTAGCTTAAAGAACAAATGAATGGAGAGAGAATCATAGTTAATGCCAACAACAGCCATTTTAATGTTACACTGCACAAGGTAATGGGGAGCTGCACAAAACAACCTAACTAGCCATACCGTAACTCACAGTCCAGAGGGAAGTATCCCCCCAGAGAGATAATCACGAGAGAGCCAAATGGGGCTCTCCCCACTAGTTATATCCACACTAATTCGGGGATATTAACCACTCAAAGTTGGCCTTAGTTGGAGTGACCTACTCTGGCCCGTGGTTTGCCCACCCTACCCCAGAAGGGTCGCTACAATATTTATTCAACATAACGTTTATAAACGCAGATTGGTTCTTGGTTTGGTTCTACTAATTTATAATGCTACTGCTGCAGAGATAGGTTGACTAGACTCAACAAAATAACCTGATAAGGATTGTGGCGGTATTTATTTGAGAGGGATAAAGATAAAGATTTTGTTCGGGCGCCAGGCAGGTATTAACCATGCCGAAAGGAAAAGAGTAGAATAGAGAGAGTACCACTACCAGACCCACACACATCAGCAGAAGAGACTGCCTAGAGTGTAGCCTGAGGGCCCTGGGAGTGTGGTGTCAGGAAAGTAACCTCTCCCCCAATGTCGACAAATCAAAGGAGCTGATCGTGGACTTCAGGAAACAGCAGAGGGAGCACGCCCCTATCCACATCGATGGGACCGCAGTGGAGCAGGTGGAAATCTTCAAGTTTCTCGGCATACGCATCACTTAAGATCTGAAATGGTCCTTAAACCCTGATAAACTTTTACAGATGTATAATTGAGAGCATCCTGTTGGGCTGTATCACCCACCGCCTGGTACGCCAACTGCATGCTCTCCAGAGGGTGATGCGGTCTGCCCAACTACCTGCCCCCCAGGACACCTACAGCACCCGATGTCACAGGAAGGTAAAAAATATCATCAACCACCCGAGCCACTGCCTGTTTACCCCGCTATCATCCAGAAGGCGAGGTCAGTACAGGTGCATCAAAGCTGGAACCGAGAGACTGAAAAACAGCTTCTATCTCAAGGCCATGTTAAATAGCCATCAATAGGTGGCTTCCACTCAGTTACGTAACCCTGCACCTTAGAGACTGCTGCCCTATATACATTGACTTGAAATCACTGGCCACTTTAATGGAACACTAGTCACTTTAATAATGTTTACATATTTTTGCTTTACTCATCTCATATGTATATACTGTATTCTATTCTACTGTATTTTAGTTTATGCCACTCATCCTAATATTTATATATTCCTTAATTCCATTCTTTTACTTTTAGGTTTGTGTGTATTGTGTGTATTGTTGTGAATTGTTAGATATTACTGCACTGTTGTAGCTAGAAACACAAGCATTTCGCTACACCCGCAATAACATCTGCTAAACATGTGTATGTGACCAATAACATTTGATTTGTTTGTGTTCTTCTGCAGTAGGTGGCAGCATTGTGGCAGCATTGTACTAACTTCTTCCATAGTACTTCAAGTAAAGGTTCACCCATTTTGAATGTTCCATTGTTTTTGTGCATCTCTGAGCGATGTTCTACCTATTCCCTGGGTAATTTCATGTTTTCATGTGTATCTGAGCTATAGCCGTTCAAGCAGGCAAAACTTAGGTGGGTATAACATACACTACATGACCAAAAGTTGTGGACACATGTTCATCAAACATCTCATTACCAATCAAGGGCATTAATATGGAGTTTTTATTTATTTATTTATTTCACCTTTATTTAACCAGGTGGGCCAGTTGAGAACAAATTCTCATTTACAACTGCGACCTGGCCAAGATAAAGCAAAACAGTGCGACAAAAACAACAACACGATTACCCCAAAAAATGTTGAGTCAATAACACAATAGATAATTCTATGTACAGTGTGTGCAAATGTATAAGAGTAGGGAGGTAAGGAAATAAATAGGCCATAGAGGCGAAATAATTACAATTTAGTTTTAACACTGGAGTGATAGATGTGCAGATGATGATGTGCAAGTAGAGATACTGAGGTGCAAAAGAGCAAGAGGATAAATAACAATATGGGGATGAGGTAGTTGGGTGTGCTATTTACAGATTGGCTGTGTACAGGTACAGTGATCGGTAAGCTGCTCTGACAGCTGATGCTGAAAGTTAGAGAGGGAGATATAAGACTCTAACTTCAGTGATTTTTGCAATTCATTCCAGTCATTGGCAGCAGAGAACTGGAAGGAAAGGCGGCCAAAGGAAGTGTTGGCTTTGGAGATGACCAGTGAAATATATCTGCTGGAGCGCTATGGTGACCAGTGCGCTGAGATAAGGCGGGGATTTACCTAGCAAAGACTTATAGATGAACTGGAGCCAGTGGGTTTGGCGATGAATATTTTGTGAGGGCCAGCCAACTAGAGCATACCACTGTCGTAATGGTGGATAGTATATGGGGCTTTGATGACAAAATAGATGGCACTGTGATAGACTACATCCAGTTTGCAGAGTAGAGTGTTGGAGGCTATTTTGTAAATGACATCGCCGAAGTCAAGGATCGGTAGGATAGTCAGTTTTATGAGGGTATGTTTAGCAGCATGAGGGAAGGAGACTTTGTTGCAAAATAGGAAGCCGATTCTAGATTTAATTTAGGATTGGAGATGCTTAATGTGAGTCTGGAAGGAAAGTTCACAGTCTAACCAGACACCTAGGTAGTTGTAGTTCTCCACATATTCTAAGTCAGAACCGTCCAGAGTAGTGATGCTAGTCGGGTGGGCGGGTAACAATAGGTTGAAGAGCATGCATTTAGTTTTACTAGCATTTAAAACCAGTTGGAGGCCACGGAAGGAGTGTTGTATGGCATTGAAGCTTGTTTAGAGGTTTGTTAACACAGTGTCCAAAGAAGGGCCAGATGAAGGGCAAGATGTATACACCTCTGCGTAGAGGTGGATCAGAGAATCACCAGCAGCAAGAGCGACATC
This sequence comes from Oncorhynchus mykiss, assembly GCF_013265735.2. Taxonomy (NCBI): domain Eukaryota; kingdom Metazoa; phylum Chordata; class Actinopteri; order Salmoniformes; family Salmonidae; genus Oncorhynchus; species Oncorhynchus mykiss. The sequence goes on from NC_050571.1 coordinate 18,973,691, forward strand.
ATTGATATATACAGAGAAAAGAGTCGGCCCAAGAATTGAACCTTGTGGCACCCCATAGAGACTGCCAGAGGTACGGACAACAGGCCCTCTGATTTGACACACTGAACTCTATCTGAGAAGTAGTTGGTGAACCAGACGAGGCAGTCATTTGAGAAAACAAGGCTATTAAGTCTGCCGATAAGAATGCGGTGATTGACAGAGTCTAATGCCTTGGCCAGGTCGATGAAAGCGGCTGCACAGTACTGTCTTTTATTGATGGCGGTTATGGTATCGTTTAGGACCTTGAGCGTGGCTGAGGTGCACCCATGACCAGCTCGGAAACCAGACTGCATAGTGGAGAAGGTACGGTGGGATTTGAAATGGTCGGTAATCTGTTTGTTAAATTGGCTTTCGAAGACCTTAGAAAAGGTAGGGCAGGATGGTTATAGGTCTATAACAGTTGTATAGAGTGTCTCCCCCTTCATAGACACAAAGGCCTTAAAAATGTCCACAATCTTCTCGGCCACATGTCATTAGTACACCCCACCTCAATATATAGTTCAAATAACAATACACATCTTACAAGCAACCTCACTTTTAATTAAAATGTCCACCCAAATACTTCTGGCAGGGCAATAATAGTCCAGCTCTAATGAACTTCAATGGGAATTGCATTTCAAAAATAGAATGTCTGGTTGCAGGGTAAAGCACTGGAACAATAGCGGGGAGAGAAAGAGAACAAGAGAGATCTTAGCTGTGGTCTTCCTGCACGGCTGCAACTTAATACCTTCAGCATTAACCACATGACCAAGGAATTTGAGTTCCGGCAGACAGAAACGACACTTCTTCAAGTTCAAGGTCAAACCTGCAGCCTTTAGTCTGTCGAAGACGGACTGTATGATCCGCGACAGAGGAGGAGTAGATTATGATGTCATCCAGAAACACAAGACAATTTCTACCCCTCAGATCTCCCAGGACAGTCTCCATCAACCTTTGGAAGGTTGCTGGAGCATTCTTCAAACCAAAAGGCATGACTTTGAAGGAGTACAAACCAGCAGGGGTGACAAAGGCAGTCTTGTCCTGACTAGCGGGATCCATTGACACCTGCCAATAGCCACTGTTCAGATCCAGATTACTAAAGATGGATGCTCCTGCCAGAGATTCCAGTATGTCATTTATGTTTGGTAGAGGGTAGGCTTTCTGTTATGGCATTCGGCTTCCTGTAGTCCACACAGAATCGATATCCACCATCTTTCTTAGGAATCAGGACAACCGGAGAAGTCCATCCGGAAAAAGAAGGTTCCACAATTCTATTCTCCAACATGCTTTTGAGCTGTTCATTGAGAATTGCCAGTTTGGTAGGGGACAGCCTGTAGGGACGCTTCTTAATGGGGACCTCATGCCGGGTATAGATTTTGTGTTTGAATATGGTTGTACGGCCGAGTGTACGAGTACAGACCTCACTGTTCATGTCCAACATCTAGGAGAGCTAACACCTTTCATCATCCGACAGACATGCCTGTTCCACCGCTTGTTTGATGTAGAAATCAGCTTTAGGTTTGCTTTTGCTCTCGGATAGAAGGGGGGGTACGGCGGTAATCAGGGTGATAGTTGGGTTCTCGGACTTCACTGGTGGAACATGTTTTTGTCTTTGTCTCTTTATATTTTCTCTGTCTCTGACTTGACCTTGTCCGGACTCTGCATAATGTAGCAGGCTCCAGCCTGAAATCAGTGCATTACCAGGTTGAAATGGGAATAGTCAGAGTGCAGCCGATAGGAGGGTTTGGACATAGAGATGGTCAGTCCATTGAAGAACAGGAAATCTAGGCCAAGGACTACAGCAAATGCAAGGCTTGAATCTGCAAGAATAGCCACAGGAAGGTTAATAGTCTCACCATGCAGTTTTATTATTATACCAATCCAGCCCATGGGGGTGGTAGGTTCTCCATTGGCCATGTACAATGGTCCCTCCTCCCATGTTCGTAGCTCCTCATGAGGTAATGCCATGTTCTGCCACAGGGCCTCTTGCATCAGGGTGTAAGATGCCCCTGTGTCGATTATGACCTCTCCAGTTCCTAACAGTCAGAGGAACCAATAGTTGTTGCAGAATAGGAATAAGACCGCTAGTTGTGCTGTCTAAAGGCTTCATGGTGGGCATTAAAGCTGACCCAATTGTATGCAAGCCACCACGCCTGTCTAGACTTTGTCTTCTGTCCTTTCTGAGCTTTTCCTGAATCCTGACGCTGGACATAGAGGGGGCAAGAATCTGGAGGATGTTGAACTTTACACCTCCAACATATAACTGGACTTTTGTCCTGGATCTTGGGTACAAATATCTGAGATGGTTTAGCCCCAGGAGAGTTATGGGTATACTGGGATGAGGGAACAGGGTTTTTAGTTTGGAGGTGGTGCTTCCAGTCCTTATCAAACTGAGTCCCAAGACGCACCAGATCATCCACGTTCTGCACACGTTCTCAAGGTTGACTAGCAAGGCGGGGAACCATGTCCTTGAGAAGGAGTTTGACCATCTCCTGTTCAGTAATGTCAGCCTTCCATCTCCTACATAGAACTCAATAGGAGAAGGTATTGGCTCTGCTTCACCCTGGACTCTGTTACGAACACGTTCTGCCAGTTCATCCCCATAGTCCTCTGAGAGGAAGGCTAAGAGGAATATTTTTTGAAACTCCTCCCAGGTTGACACATGTTTACGGGCTATCTCCCACCAGTCTCTTGCTGTACCATAGAGAACACTGCGGAGGGTGGCAAGAACCTCCAAGTCAGTAAGGGGCCGGATAGAAAGAAAATAATTACACTTAGATAAGAAAAACAGTGGATCAACATCATCTTCTGGGCTGCCAAAAGTGGGGAAGAGGGAAGATAGGGAGGGAGAGCTCTAGAGGAGACATGACAGTGGCAGCGGGAGTTATGTTGTTTAACAGTATCTTCAGAGGGGCTTTTGTAGTGCTACCTGTTCCTATTCCCTTACTGGCCAAGCCAGTGGCAGAGGTAAAACCTAAGGGAGGTGCAGAAGATTTGTCCAGAAGGGAAAGTACTGCATTACCTCCTGGTGCAGCTCTTCCATTTGAAGGTCTGTGGCCTTCTGTGCTTTCCCCATCTCATTAACGGTGTCCTTTTTGACTCTGTTCAATCAAACATCGTAGTTCCCCTGTCCTTTTTGACTCTGTTCAATCAAACATCGTAGTTCCCCTGTGAGAGAGTTCTTCATGTCCTCCATAACTTCCTTCAGATAAGAACATACTCCCTTCACAACAGAGGCTGACACCTCTGCTCTCTGTTTTTGTTCCTCCTCAAGAAAGATCATGACTTGATGATGATTAGTTTCCATTTGTGTTTTGAACCGGTGCAGTTTTCCTTGAATATCCTGCTTCAGAGAATCTTGTAAATATTTCTGTCTCTGAACAATTTGTTGTTGGTTTTCCTCCATTTGACAGGGTAAGAGGGTAAGCATCCAACCTCCGCTGCACATCTGTTTGATGAGCCTCCACACATTCACTAAGTTTGCGAATGGCATTCTCCTGCATTGTCAAACTATGATTGGTGTGTGTCCATTGATGTTCCATTTGTCCAGTGATCACAGAGACACCTCTCCCATTCTCTCTGGACAGGGTAACAGGAAGGGTTTGAGGGGAGGGTAATGGTGGAGATGTTATAGGTGAGCCGGAAGCCTGGGGATTAGGGTCAGTGCTATCCAACTCCATTAGTCCATCGAGTCCTTCCACAATGAAAGAATCCTGACCATGATTACCATCAGGTGTATCGGTGTCCTGTCTGACCGTTCGATGGTTTGTTGGTTTGTATGTCAAAGCTTCGCAACAATGTTGCTACTAATCCATGCGATCCATAACCGGCGCGGTCCCAAACGATAACAACCACGACCTAGAACTGTCACACCGATGATTGAGTTAAATACTTTATAAACTACACACGCTGAAAATAAACCAAATTTCTGCAGCATAGCACACACAATCAAACTGTCGCGCCAACCAAGAGCTCCTCCCCAAAGAGCTGAAAAAGCTGTCTTTATTTCCTCCTTCCTTACTGCTGATGCTCTCTTAAAGTAGCAGCGCACGGTGAAGGATTTCGCCACAACGTGGTTGGGAAATTTACTTGAGAACAAACTATTCAAAAAGCAGCTGATTGGATTACCAATTCTAAAGAATCCATTTGATATATCCATCCAAACTGGTGGAGAGAGTGCTGGGTAAAGTGAAGGCTGTGAGGATCACGAGAGGCGAGCTTGTTTAGATTTTTTGTTCTTCTGAGGATCAGAGGGAGCGTGTTGCCTCTCACCCGGTTTGATAAGTTTGATGTGTCCTGTGTGCCTCTTCGGAACAGGGCCTCCCTCAAGGGGGTAATATCTTGCAGTCATTAAAAATATTCCTGGAATGAATGATGCTCGTCGGATGAATCATGTGGTGGATGAAGAAAAAGTGTAGACTATCTGTTCTTGTGTTTTTTAATATGGAGTCTCTCCTTACTCAAGTGCATTTGGGATATATAAACTACCAAGCCAGAACATCTGTTCCAAGACCATCATTGTAAAGCTTTTGGATATGTTTCAAGTGTTTGCAGAATGGAGAAACCGAGATGTTCAAGTTTTGGAAAATATCATATCATGTGTTTTAAAAGTGATGAAAATGTGACATGTTGCAATTGTGGTGGTAACCATGAAGTCATGTCTTTGGAATGCCCAACAAGGGTGAAAGAGAATGAGGTGTCCAAAGTCAGGGCTGTTCAGAGCATTTCATATGCAGCTCCTGTTAAAAGGGTTGAGGATTCAAATGGTTCTCCTGAAGAGTCCATGGTGGTGGATAGGCCTTCACTGAAGGCTGCAGGGGTTGCCCTTCAACAGCAGGACCCAGATATGTTCAAGGTTAAGCAGGTGGACTTTGTGGTATTTATAGCTATGGTGATTAATGGCACTCCCAAGGTGGAGAGAAAGTCCAGGAAAATAGATATTGTGGATGCGGCGGAACGGTTCCTGGCTCTGAAAGAGTTCTCGGCGGAGGGGTTGCATGGAGTATTGTCAAAAGCCGTACCACCCTCTCAGGTCATAGAGCCCGATAAGAAAGATATGGAGATTTGAAGGAAGGAAGAAGTAGGGTTTTTTGTGTTGTCAATGTGTTTTTTTGTTTTATTTGGGGTTGATTAAGTTAGGTTTCCCTATCACATATGGGTTTTATTTTACCTTTTTTTTTTTTAACCCAGTACAGCTTTTTGGTTTGTAGTGTGCCATAAAATGCACAGAAGAAGTTTGTTGCGAAACCCAGGCTGCCGTCCAAACTCATGGTTGTCAGCGCTAAACCCTCTGCCCTTGAATAACGTTTTACATCGTCACGTCTGAGTGTACCTTAAATGTCCCTTGCCCAAGCAATTTAAAAAAATGTAACCTTTATTTAACTAGGTAAGTCAGTTAAGGACAAATTCTTATTTACAATGACAGCCTACCCCGGGCCAATCACAGCCGGATGTGATGCAGCCTGGATTCAAATCAGGGACTGCAGCGACGCCTCTTGCACTGAGATGCAGTGCCTTAGACCACTGCACCACTGGGGAGCCCTTAGAACAAGGGAGAGTGATGATCAGAGAGACAAAGTCCTTGGTGGAAATCTTAGAAGTTGAGCTTAAAAACAACCAACTTAAAGCTATGAATGTACCTAGCAAGCTAACGTAGCTAGCTTGCACTCGTGTCAGACAACTAGCTACAGTTACCCATAGCTGGCTAGATCGTTTTTTAGTTTGGTCGTTTATGCCAATACATTTTAGTATTCCTAAAAGCTAGCTACCTTGATTAAATGTGACACTTCGCGGCCACCGGAGTAGGACGCTTAACTACAGTTTGCATTGAATTGTGGGTCATATCAACCATAAGTGAGCTAAATCGAGGGCAGAGGGGGCAAAGTTAGTGAATTGGACCTTCATTTAAGATGGAAATCAAACTGCATCCGGTTTCAACGGGGATTCCCCTAAATGAAAGGGAAGAAATAACTTGTTTGGACTGCAGCATCCGACTTTTATTTTGAAAATTCAGGGGATAGCGAAAGTCGTGGCACAGGATGTTGTCATTTTTTGGTCTGGTTTCTTCCTATTCAGTTCTAGCTAGCTAATGTGTTAATAAAATTAGCTAGACTGTTAGCTTAACTAGATACACATACATTGGTAACATGGATCGGCCAGAAGTAACGTTTTCTTTAGCCTACATAGTATTAGCGTTTTGCTTTGTATTCACACCAAATGAATTTCGATCAGCTGGTTTCACCGTGCAAAATCTGTTTTCAGGATGGCTTGGAAGTGAAGATATTGGTTTCATTCAATATCATGTGAGGAGAACGAGCGTCACTTTACTAGTTCATTCAACTTTGCCACTTGGTAAGTCACTTAGCTAGCAGCTAACTAGCTGCCAGGGGCCTAGTGAAAAATAGCTATTGACATGCAATACCCACATTGATCACTGTCCTGTCAAGTGATCATTCATACTAACTGATTGTATTGTTGTTGTTTTTTACTATAGTATAGCTAGTCTCTTTTATCTGTGATAATTCTGCTTAGCTAGTAGCTAGCGACATCATTCAAACGTCAAGTGTATAGACATTTGAGCAAACTTTCTGTTCCGTATCCAACAGGGTACTACATGGGAATGTGCATAGCTGCTCCAGAAAAGTATCTGGCCTATGTTCACTTAATAAGTGATGGCTGGAGGGCTTTCTTCACATTGTCACTGGCTCTTCAGCTCTTTAGCTGGGTGCTCGTCATCTACTGGTCTCGGCACAAATGGGGAAATCATCCAATATCGCAGAACCTTAAAGCCCATGCATTGCCCCAGTCCGGCTGGGGGGCAGTTGCCTCCTCTGTCAACACAGAATTTCGCCGCATTGACAAGTTTGCAACGGGTGCCCCTGGTGCAAGGGTTCTCATCACTGACACCTGGATCATGAAGGTCACTACCTATTATGTACATATTGCACTGCAGCAAGACACTCACTTGACAGTCACAGACTCAAGGCAACACCAGCTCTCCCCTGACTCAGCCACTCCTGTTCAGATCCTGACACTCCGGGTCGCTAGCATCAACCCCAGCGTCAAGCCCTTTGACATAAGGTACAGTAGCTAACACGAGCTATAGGCTAAGCTATAGGCTAAGCTTGCTGTTGTCTTGTCAGCTCATTTGAGAAGTAAACCGTAAATGCCAACCCCTTTCAAAACCTTAAATAGAACCACCATATTTATTTCCCATTGTAACACCTGTTTAATGCAAATATAGTTTTTCTGATGCATAATGATGTTGTACTATGTATGTGAAATACTCAGTTCTGAATAATGCACCTGCATAGGCTCAATTCAACAGAATATGCAGAACTGCGAGAGAAGCTGCATGCACCAATCAGGAACGCTGCCAACGTGGTCATTCACCAGACTATGAGTGACCTCTTCTTGGAAACATTCAAATCCCAGGTGGAAATGAACCAAGTCTACCAGCTGACAAGCGGACAGGTGCCCCCATGTTATATTGTCTATGGGTGAACCATTTAATGTATTCAACATTAAAGGTAGACTCAGCGATATGATGCAGAAAGTAAACGACACAACGTGAAGTGAACCTGTGCACATACTGTGTGTGGTAGCCTAGTGGTTAGAGCGCTGGGCCAGTTGCCGAAATGTTGCTAGATTGTATCCCCGAGCTGACAAGGTAAACATCTGTTGTTCTGCTCTTGAGCAAGGCAGTTAACCCACTTTTCCTTGGGCGTCAAAGACATGGATGTCGATTAAGGCAGCCCCCCACACCTCTCTGATTCAGAGGGGTTGGGTTAAATGTGGAAGACACATTTCAGTTGAAGGCATTGTTGTACAACTGACTTGGTATCCCCCTTTGACTGTGTGAGCGCAAAGCGCTCACCTCAATCTCCAGTGTTGCTCGTGACAACATAATTTTGCTGAGTCTACCTTTAAATGAATTCTCCCAACATGCTTGATAAATGGTCATGAAAAAATGTGTTCTGCTCAGTGTAGTAGAAACTAGAAATATCATGCCCAATATTTCTCTGCCTCTGTTCTTAGGAGCTGGAGTCCTGCATTGGTTGCATGCAGGTGCCCGCCAACACCAAACTGTTACGGCTATGCCAGGAGGAGGGTGAAGGAGAGTGCCAGCAGTGCTACTGTAGACCCATGTGGTGTCTCACCTGTATGGGCAAATGGTTTGCCAGCCGCCAGGACCAGCAGAAACCTGAGACCTGGTTGGGCAACAGAGTGCCTTGCCCCACTTGTAGGGCCAAGTTCTGCATCCTGGATGTCTGCATTGTCCCCTGATCACTCAATACTGTTTTCCTCTCAGTCAATTCTAAAGATATGCATCTGCTGGTGGTTTGGTGCGATGTGCATCAGATAGCCCTTGTGATTACTTTTCTAATTGTGCCTTGTCTCTATTGCATCATTAGTGCCATTACTCTGCTATGGGAAACCTTGGCATATTCTAGTTTTGTTCTAACTTTGCTCTTCATGATTTTGATTTGATAAAATATTTTTCCCTGCACAATATGGCAACAACATGAACTTTGAGCTTTAAAGCTGGGTAGATTGCTAAGTAGAAGTTAAATTTAGTCTCAGCAAAATGATGTTTCCATGAGCAGCACCGATGATAATTGCGATGAGCGAGATGCAAAACTCGCACAGTATCTGTGCATGTGCACGTGTTCGTGTCACACTGTTAGTGGTAGGTACGAACCAAAACAGCTGAGAAGTTTAGCCTCGTGAGTCAATGCTCGTAGTTGTTGTGGAAATCAACCCACTATGCTGTTTACTTTGTGCACCTACGTCATATCGCTGAGTCACTTGCGCCTAAACGTTTGTCTGCCCCTTGAATTACCTTGTGGTTTTCTACATCTTCCAGTTGATCGTTCTGATGAGACTCAAATGGGGCAAAATGTAGTAGGCTCTGGACAGTGCGGCACAACATATCTTTACTCTGTTTTACTCTCCTTTTCAAGGGTGCTGTAATGGAAACATTTTGTTCATCTTTGTGTTATCAGTCTTTCATCGGTCTGTTATGCAATTAGGGAACTTTGTCAAGTAGGGCTATGAAAATATAATTAATGAAGTAGTCAGTTGATGACATGGGGAAAACTGATGTGGTACATGGTTTTTAAAATTGCCATATACTTAATTTCACAATTATGTTACCTTTATTAAAATATAGCTACCCTCTAATTGGTTTTGTTTGTTGCTGAATGTCCACTGCTTGATACCACATTTCGATGAGGATTTGTCAACAGAAAATTAACTAACCTGACCTGGGAACAAAAAGGTTAAGAATTGTTGTGTGAGAATTGCCACAAAACATGTTTGTAACAATACCGAGAATGGATGAGGAAATTACTTAACTTCATTGATCAGTAGGCCTAGTGATCCACCATGACGGTCTTGGGCGCCTCTTTGTGGCAATCAACAGTAATGGCGCATTCACTGGGAACTTGGGGACAAATCATGACGTCAGGGATATTCAAGTCAGAAAGACGGAGTACTAGAAAGATACCGGAGTTTCCGATTTGGATGAACATTCTAAATTTTCTCAGTTGGTGCTCGTTTTTTTTTTGTTTCTAGTTGTCTTGAACGCACTGAAGTTGTAAGTCACAGATTTCCGAGATCCCAGTTGTTTTGAACGCGGCAACATTCGTTTTTTTTTTATCAACGAAATGTATAAGCAGAACATGTGTTAGCGCCGCGTTTAAAACAATTTTGAACTCGGAAATGTCCGACTTCAGTGCGTTCAAGACAACTGGGAGCTCGATAAAAAAACGAGCTCAAACTGGGAAAATTATTTTTTTAACCATAGAGAATGATAGAGCCCTCTAGCGGACTAAATGCTGTTATCAGCATGGGCAGCGCCATTTGGGGCTTCCACAATTTTAATGTGGTCAACAGGGCGAGACGTCCAACTTCATTGGCTGATCTTTCCTGGTGACCCTGCTGGAGTCATGTCCAATCGGGTCATCAGGAGGGATCAGCCAATCGTACAGAACCTTGTTTCTACTCATTGGCGCTGCCCATGCTGTCCCAGATGCAAAGATGATTCCGCATTCACGTGGTAGTCGGATCTAGAAAACTGAAATGTATGCATAAGTATCTAATTACCAATTAAGTGGGAGTTTCATGTCGAAAATTCTGGTATTTCTGTAGACCTCTAATTTTCTGACCAGAAGGTCACTGACATGATTTGACCCCGTTTTTTCAGAGGTCCCAGTTGTCTTGAATGCATCAATAGACAGTTGGGCCAATGCGGTTTCTGCATTATGATGTATTAACGACACTTCAACATTCTAGCCATGTTATGCCGCGACATTTCCGACGCAGCACGTATATAACTACTACCAGTTAAAACATTTGGAGATTTCGGATTTTCCTAGTATAGCGCATTGACGTGGCGTTAGCTGCACATTAACAGTACATGGGGAATATACAAAATAAAAAAAATGCTATAAAACGGATTGTCTAGAATGAGCATTATGACGCATTTACATGACACTACAACATTCTATGGCAGCCATGTTAGCTCACCATTACACGAGGAATATTTAAACAATGCTATGTAACAGAATGTATAGGGCGCCTCTTTGTATGTTGTATAATATTCTAAAAGTTTGCCTAGCTCCCTAAATATATGCCTCTATTTATTACTAAACCACCACTGTTCCATCTGTGGTTTTGTAAACAAGCGCGTCAAATCCCTCCCCTTCTATCACGTGACAACAACGGGCATGTTCGTTTGTACATGGCACGGTGCCCCGGAACAGCAGAGCTTGCGAAATTAGACAATTCCATTGGTCCTTAACCGATATCTCCATACTCACTGGGCACCGGGCCATGCGAAATGAATTCTTCAATTGTTGACTGACGTCAGGGAAGCGCCATTCCTTAGCTTTGGCGCGTTCACATCAAAATCAAAAGATCTCTGCTTTAAGGGAAGTAGCTACAAGCCCTTCGTTCCTCTGTACGTTTAGAAAAAAAAATGTCTTTTCGCCACAAATCCAGACGCACCAATGCTGAATATAACGGAGATGAAAATAGGTAAGTTGTCATGAGTTTGTAAGTAATTTAGCAACAAAAATCTATTTAAAAATCTATTTTCGCTTTCTCTCGCGCCAGTCTTCTCCCGCGAAATCCGGAATTGTTGCTGGTCTGGTTAGCTAGCTGGCTAATTGTTTCTAGGTACGCTTTTCCAGCTAATGTATGTTTCCTATCGTGTTATAAGTATGTGAGCATTTATTGCATTGCTTGCTTATGCATTCTTGACTAGTTTTGCTACGTACAGTAACGTAGCGTTTGCTAGACACCTAACCTTTATTTTGATCAGGTGTTAGCTAGCTAAGTTTACTGCTGGATAGCTAATCAGCTAACAATAGCTCGCTAACTTGCCTTAACTAGTTACACTAGCTAAATAGAAAGTGCAAATAATTTGTTTATCTAACTAACGTTAGCTAGCCAACCAACTTTATAACAACTAATTTCCCTTAAAATGTAGCTAGCTAATGTAACTGGTTTTAATGCAACAGCTAACTAGCTACTAACGTTAGCTAGCTTGCTAGCTAGCTATAGTAACGTTGGTTGACTAGCAAAACATTTCGCGCTCATGCATCCTATGGCGCCGAAGCAGCTATTGTACTGTGCTTGAAATATCTCATCAATAGTCAACTAGTGTACCTACTAGTGTCTCCACTGAGTCTGTAGTGATTGACAATAATCAACTAAATCAAAGGGAACAAGGCATTTTTAGTACTGTTTTAATGTTAAGTTCTTCGGGAAAATGATGTTCTTGACAATGGCATGATCTTTCAGTCTTGTTGGTCCATATCATTGTTTCTAGGAATAGGGGCCCTTCAAGGTGGTCCAACTGCCGGAAACGGGGAGCTGATGGCAGTATGAGATCAAATGGGGACTTGGACTCAACTGGTACCAGTGATCTGAAGATGAATGCTAACCACAGACCTGTTAGGTAAGATAAGATTCACACTGCTCAGTTATCAAACCAATATTTTAGGTAGATTTTCTGTTGAGCCCTTTTTTGCTTCCCAAATGGCACCCAATTCCCTACATAGTGCACTACTTTGACCAGAGCCCTATGGTTTCTTTATAGTGCACTTTATAGGGACAAGCAATTTGGGATGTAGACCTTGACAACCATAACTTAAGTAGACTGCCCTGTAACACATAAATGAGGGAAGTGTTTGAGAACAATAGCTAGGTTGACAGATGGTTGCTAGATGCAAATGTGCCCCATGTATGTCACCCTGAATAATGCTGTTAAAAACAAACAATTTAAAATGTATGATGTTGTTTAATGTCTTTCACACCATCAGCCATCTCCAACTTAAGGTGTTTTGAGACATCTTCTGGAGAGGAATCTCATAATAACTGTACATTTCATTCCTCTTTCAGTTTTACCACTCCTGAAAGTGAAGGTCCAGTTCCTAGATGTGCGGATTGGGGGAGTGAAGTGGAGACTGACGAAAGGCGCTCAAGTGTCCGTCGGGATATGCAACGGTCAGCAGTCACTGCGGAGTTTCCCATTTTAGTTAAATGTGCTTGTAAAAGCTTTCAATTGCTTATGGTATTGTTTCTTTTAGTTACAGGCGGAGGATACTAACATCAGATTTTGGTCCAAGGGAACGAAAGAACTCTTCTGGGAGGTATGTTTGAAAATGTATGTCTCATACTGTGTTTCGCATGAGCCTGGTCCCAGATTTTTGTGCTCTTGCCAACTCCATTGCTCGCTCGTTGTCAAGCCAAACAAACAATGTGTGTGACAAGGAGTTGGCATGATAGCACAAACAGACTGGCACTCAGGGTACATCCATTCATTGCATTTCATTCATTAATCTGTTTCCTGTCTTCAGCTCAGAGTCCAGAGACTCTCCTGTCCCCGGTGAGGTCATGGAGGAGGATGAGGAAGTCCTGATGAGGAGGCAGAAACAGATCACCTACGGGAAGAACACACTCGCCTACGACAGATACATCAAGGAAGTACCCAAGTGAGTAAAATATTGTTGGTTTTCATTCAGCTACCACCCTAATAGATCAAAGTTAATATTAACCCATTTGTTTTCCATTGTTTTGCCAGGCACTTGAGGCAGCCGGGAGTTCATCCTAAGACTCCCAACAAGTTTAAGAAGTACAGCCGGCGCTCATGGGACCAGCAGATTAAGCTGTGGAAGGTGAAGATTCACGCGTGGGATCCCCCAGCCCTGGAAGGCAGTGAGCTGCAGGCCATGTAAGCCCTTCAAATTATCCTGGCATTTAAAACGATCAAGCAAAAAAAATGTATATATATATATTATGTTTTTATGCCACTGAACTTTATACTCCCTTTGATATAGTCCTTCAATTGTAAGCACAAGTTGTTCTCCTGAAATTGGATTTGGAAAATATGTTAAAGCCATCCTGTAGAAAAAATGTATCTACCTAGTTTCAGGGAAAATCCTTCATGAGAGGACACCTTTGTGCCAGATGGCTTACTCAAACCAAGTTTGTAATACAGTTGTTCTTTGTTTCATGTATCATTTAGAGAGGAGGTTGACTTGGATGATGTCATGGATATTGAGCTGGACTTCCCTGAGCTGGATTCAGACTCGAGCGCACAGCCTCTTAAAGTCAGCAATGCCTCTTCGTCTCAACCGGTATGTTCTTTAACCAGTCTTGGCATGTTTGAAGACAACTATTGGTCCATGTTCAAAAGCAATTTTGGGAAGCACTGTTGGACTCTTATCAAACACAATTGGAGTGACTTTGTGCTGCATTTTTTCAGTATAAAACTAATCTAGATTTTTTTTTTATGTTCTAGGACTCCTGCCAAGGGACTCCCAGCAAGATGATGAAAATAGATGCATCAGTTGATCTTGACATGGCCTAACTGTTGTGCATTGAAAGACAATCCATGGCGATCACCCTAGCAGGAAAAAAATTATTGAATGCTTAATTAAAATTCCAGGATAAATTCATGATTAAATTCAAGTCAGTGACCTGAATTGTATATAGTTACAATTTTCTTATGTTGTGCTGTGGATGCTTGCATTTTATAATTGTTAATGACTTTATGTTAAGAAAATAAATTTATTGTGAGTAGTTGGGAGTGTAAATTTGACTGCGTTTAGACAGGCAGGCCAAATCAGATCTTTTTCTTCTCTATCAGATCAGCTCTGAAAAAGATCTGATGTGGTAGGTAAAAATGACCAATTAGAAAAAAATATCAGAATTTGGCAGCCTGTGTAAATTGTTTTGAAATACAATGTTGTACTATATTTTGAAGGGTTATGTTGGCATTGAGATTTTTATAGGCAGTTTTTAAAAAATAAATGAAGTTATGCGTCAAGGTTATTTTAGTCTATGATCAGTTTTCTGTATATGCATTCTCATTGTTCTGCCTGGCTGTAGCTGCGAAATGTATATGTTCTCAGTTAGTTTTTCATAGTACATTAATGCTTAGTTAATGCTTAGTGATTATTGCAAGCATGAATGAGCAATTGATCTATGTGGACGAGCGTCATAGCTCCGCCCCGTATTAACCATAACAAGGGACGCTCTCTTTTCATTGGCTGTTTGTATCTCATGATGGTTAGCTAGCTTTGAGCTAGCAATGCTATTCGTGGACCAAACCCGCTACTTTCGTGAGCACTAGGATTAAAACTCAAAATAGGATTGGCTAAATTGCTAACAGTTGACTGCTGTAATCCTCACAGCAAGTGGTGATGTGAAACACGGAAGTATTCAAGTACAAATGTGATGTTTGTTTTATTACCTTTAACGGTAGTTAGCAACAATGGATGCTAATTTCTTCAATTTGGCCATCGCTTGCTAACTAGAAAATATTTGCTAGCAAGAGTGGCAAGCAACGTGGAGTAAAAAGCAATGTTGACAAATGAACTTGCCAACGCTAGGTGTCAAGAAGAGGAAGCATAGACTTACTAGCCAGCTAAATGGGGTTCTCTTACTGGGCCTTTACGTCGGATACTGATTTCACAGGTATTGTGTTATTGCCGTTTTATTATGGCAGTAAGTACCCTATACTTTTCAGATGGCCAACGCGTAGCTACCATGTTAGGGAGTGTGGTGGCGACAGCTTGTCAAGGAATACTATCAGAAAACATCAGCAGGCGAGCTTGACCTCGCTAAAGTTTAAGAGCTAGACGTAACCTGAATACGAAATGTAAAGAGGGTGATCATGTTACCTTGAGTAACGTTAAAGCTCAGTGCTGTTTCCTGGAAATGTGTTCATTTATTCTGACTATGAGGGCATTTAATTAATAACGTTGTTTCCAACAGCAATGTGAGCCATTTTGGGAAAGACCCCTGAATGCTGCGTCCTGTTTTGATATGGCTCAGATTTTATGCACCTACCAGGTGACCCAGAATGGGACCGCTCTGGAAATAGAGGGGCAGGGAGGTTTGGACAAGGCAGGAGGTAACCTTCTCTGTTCCCTAACGTCTACACTGACATTGTGATTGTGAATACGTAGTTTATTGTTACTTCGTGTTCTGTTTCAGAATAGGAACACTGTTGCGTGGTTTGATACTACTCTTTGTCTTCATCCAGATAAAACCGAGACATCCCCTGTGAATGAGAACCCAGAACCCTTTTCTTCTGAAGATGAACAGGTAAGTGACTAACATTCTCAATGAAATATTTTGTGGTATGCTTAAGTCAATGTAAAAAACATTAAGTTATGGTTTTATTATTGACCATTCTCTGAACCATCTTATTTCAGAAGAGACTAAATGCTTTGTCAGATGATGACTTTCTTTCAAAGGACAAGCTTGATGGTATGGGCAACACCTCCTTTGTTACTGTTTTGATAGTTAACACCTGAGCTATGTAAATAGAAACAAATTGATAAGAGGACAATGCTGTTTGTGTGGCATTACAGTAGCACTATACTCCTGTCATCTTCAGCTTCTTGGTCCCAGAGTTGCCCCTTCACCAAGTCTCTGCAGAAGGCGGAGGCCCTGCTGAGGACTCGCTTCAACCCCAGCCTGAGGTGGCTACTGAGGCAGAAAAGTGATGATATGTGGGAATTTGAGAACCGGGATACCTTTGTAGCGTGCCAGAACCTCACCTCTCAGTCGTCTAGCAGGCTGCAGCGGCTAGACCAGGGCATGCTGGGTCTCAGTCCACAGTGCCAAGTGTTGCGGGGGCCACGGACAGGCCAGCTGCAGAGTTGCGTCAGGGGCCTCGCTACAGAGGGCAGTTTCTACCACCACCCTCCAGCCGCTACCCTCAGCCATCACTATGGGCAGCTGCAGTACCTACTGGAACAGCGGGCTCAGCTCCTTTTCCTCCATGAGTATGCCCGGCGCACCAGAGTCACCACTGTGTACGTTGACAAACTGACTAGCCTGCTGGAGCGGGAGCTAGGTTTGTTGATGGACAGGAGTCGAGTCTTGGAGCGACCAAACTCTGCCTGGAGCTTTGGGATGGGAGGCCTCTGCCAGGAACTACGTATCCATGTGAGCCATTGGGATGCTCTATGTGCCAAAGCCCAGTCTGACATCTGGCTGAGAACTGTTCTGTTCCAGAGGACAGAGACCCTTGCTGTCATGCGGCGGACACTGAGAGTGCTGGGACTGCAGGCCCTGGTTCTGATGGAACGTTGTATCTATACAGCCCTCTCCGCTCTGGCATCAGCTCAGCTGGCCAGGGTGCCTAGAGATGCCTTAGAAGACCTGCTGGCTGGGGCAGAGGTCTTTAACCAGGTACTGGAGGAGCAGAGAGTCCAGTATAGAGGCTCGCGGTGGAGAACTCAGACCCTGCAGCTGTCTGACTGGCCTGGGCTGTCTAGTAGGCAGCCCACCCGGAGGGATAGCCTTCCTGCACCGTTCCCAGTGGTTGAACTGATGAGGATACTGGCAGAGCACAGGGGGCAGATCGCGGCAGAGCAGCTGTACCAATGGGCTTCCCAACAGAGCTTCCTCCACTCCCAGGCCCTGCACACTGGAGCCCCAGCCCCTACGTGGGAGAAATTAGAACTGTTATTCCCGCTGCTTTCCCCTCTACACCCCTCAGAGCCCAGTCCTGATGGGCTCACACTGGAGAACCTCCCTGGTCCCTCTTCAGATGAATCCAGGTTGGGAAAACCCTGTTCCTGGTCCTCTGATCTCCCCTTTATAGCCTTTATCCGTCAGGACCGAAAGTCTCTAGAGATTCTCTTCCAGGCCCTGGTGTCCTCCACAGACCTGATGGCTCCACACATCCCCAACAGACCCAGGCCGGAGTGTACCAACACCCCAGAACATTCTCCCAGGTGCTTTGAGGGAGAGTCTTCACCCACAGATGAGGCCAGGCAGGAGATAAAGAGACCCAAGTCAGTCCAGTCTTGGGCCTGTGTGGAGCTCTTTGGTCATTACAGGACAATGCTGTGGAGGGAGTTTGGCAAAGCCGTCATTCAGCGCTTCCACCAGCCACCAAAGAGAGACCCTTTGGGCAGTGTTAACCAGTGGAACGACCAGATGGTTTTCCAGCTTGTGATGTGGCTCAACCATGGCTGTAGAGGAGGTAACAAATGCTGCCTGTTTTTAATCAGTTGATGTGTGACTGTGACACTTTCAATAAATAATAGTTGAATGCCTTGCAGAGCTCGTCCCTGAGGAGTGTAGAGGAGTGGTTGATGACTTCATCTTACAGCTCCTGTCCAACACTGCTTTTAGGCACTGGGATGAGGGTCAGTTTCTGTGTTTAAAACATCCTTAATACACTGTAATTTGACATCCATCTGCATCATGTAGTTATAGTAATATAACAACACAATGTTTTTGGTTTCTGTTAAGGTATTGCCTCTAATCTTTGTGTGTGTGTTTCTTTCTCTCTTGCAGTGATGTGTGCGTCACTGGGCTCAGGACTGAAAGATAAATGTCTTCCAGGAGTTGAGCGCGAGAACTGCATGGTGATGACATGTACCATGGAGAGACTCCTGCAGCTGTCCCCTCCACTCCTCACAGTGCTGCAGTGGCTTCAAACTTCAGCCCACCTGGTCCAAGGTAACCCCTATATCAGCCCACCTGGTCCAAGGTAACCCCTATATCAGCCCACCTGGTCCAAGGTAACCCCTATATCAGCCCACCTGGTCCAAGGTAACCCCTATATCAGCCCACCTGGTCCAAGGTAACCCCTATATCAGCCCACCTGGTCCAAGGTAACCCCTATATCAGCCCACCTGGTCCAAGGTAACCCCTATATCAGCCCACCTGGTCCAAGGTAACCCCTATATCAGCCCACCTGGTCCAAGGTAACCCCTATATCAGCCCACCTGGTCCAAGGTAACCCCTATATCAGCCCACCTGGTCCAAGGTACCCCCTATATCAGCCCACCTGGTCCAAGGTACTCCCTATATCAGCCCACCTGGTCCAAGGTAACCCCTATATCAGCCCACCTGGTCCAAGGTACCCCCTATATCAGCCCACCTGGTCCAAGGTACCCCCTATATCAGCCCACCTGGTCCAAGGTACCCCCTATATCAGCCCACCTGGTCCAAGGTACCCCCTATATCAGCCCACCTGGTCCAAGGTACCCCCTATATCAGCCCACCTGGTCCAAGGTAACCCCTATATCAGCCCACCTGGTCCAAGGTACCCCCTATATCAGCCCACCTGGTCCAAGGTACCCCCTATATCAGCCCACCTGGTCCAAGGTAACCCCTATATCAGCCCACCTGGTCCAAGGTACCCCCTATATCAGCCCACCTGGTCCAAGGTACCCCCTATATCAGCCCACCTGGTCCAAGGTAACCCCTATATCAGCCCACCTGGTCCAAGGTAACCCCTATATCAGCCCACCTGGTCCAAGGTAACCCCCATATCCATATGATTTAAACTGCTTATTAATCTGGAAATCACCTCCAAATATCCCTAGGTCATTCTCCTTCTCTACCTCTTAAACATTCTACCAGGCCACACGGTAGTCATCTTGCTTTTCATCCTTCATCAGGTGACAGTAATGCTCGGACTATGAGGTCCCTTCACATAGGATCGCTGAGCAGAGTGGTGGCATCCGTCCGATCCTCTACCTTCTGGGTCATGAGAAAGGCCTACCAGTTCCTTTCCTCCTGGTCCCTCAACAAGTTCCTGCTTGTCACCCTAGGAGACCTCAAGGTGAGGATTCACTCTGACATTCTTCCTATATAGTGCACTACTTTGAACTAGAGCTCTGGTCTAAAGCAGTGCACTATATAGGGAATACGGTGACATTTGGGGGACACATCTTCTATTTCCCTATTGAATGTATGTTGGCCTTGCTTCAGGTGGTCTCCATCTTTCTTCTTGTCTTTAGTGAGCAATCCTATGTTGACATTGAGGGATGCACTTACATAAGTGTGTTCTGTGCTTTAAGGTTCTGAGAGCATCAGTGGTGAGGCTACTGCAGCATGTGGAGGCCCTGAGTGTGAATGAAAATCATCTCCTCAAGCTGCTGGCTGCACAGCTTACTCAGAGTGTCACAGATCTACAGGTGAGGGACAATATAATGGTTGATCTGTCAATTTCTAGACCAATGTTCCACCTGTCATCTCTTATAACCGATTTGAGTTTATTACTCAAATAAACTCAGTTCTATTATGTCTGCATTGTTGAAGGTATTCTCTGAACTGGTGCTCAGAATCTTCTCCAAGGACTGTAAGAGGATGTCTGAGGAGATCTTTTTGCAGACCATGCCCTCAGCAAAGCACTGGAGAGTGAACTATAAAACAGGTAAATTACAGACTGATGGAACTGAAATATCCTATATTCTAAACATAAGAAACATGTCCACTATTTGAGTTTTTTTCTGTTGTACTTTGTGTATGGAGCCAATATAATTGATGCTTGTTTTTTCCTTCATCTTATTGTATCTGTAGAGTTCCCCAGCAGCCCTAGTGATTACGCTACTACTGCAGCTCAGAGTGTAATAGGACAGGTACTGGAGGGGGTGCAGCCCCTGCCTGAGGAGGCTCGGATCCCCGCCCTGACAGAGGCCATGACAGCCTTCATGGAGGCCTGGATGGAGCACATCCTCAAGCAGAAGATCAAGTTCAGGTATGTGTACAGTATTCCCTGATTCTAGATTAGCAAATACAACCGTGCTGAATACCATAGAAATACAATTACTACAATGGGCATAGAATCTCTGACTTGGGAAGCCCATACTAGTGATTCTATTTCTGTGATTATACTGATTATCATTACTGTTATTTCCTAACATGACACTAGTAAGGGGAGTGGTAGACACACCCATTCACCAACCTTTCTGTTCCTCTCTCTCTCTCTCTCTGCAGTATCCAGGGGGCTCTACAGCTGAAGCAAGACTTTGACTTGATCCGAAACCTGATACGCTCTGAGGAATACAGCCTGTCAGAGGAGATCCACCAGAGGCTGCTCTCCCTCCGGGTCTTCCACCAGGTGGACAACGCCATCGTGTGCCTGCTGCAGCAGCCCATGGCCAAGCCCTACATGCCTTCGCGGGGCTGGGAGCCCTTCAGACGCTGCTGTAAGTGTCCACCAGGGGGGGTGCCTTCATCATTGATAACATGATTTTTTGTTGAATCCCACTATAGTGGAATTATAAAAGTAAGCCACACAGGCAAGTCAGACGTACCGCAACACTTTACAGCAATGTATTTGGCCTGTTTCTCCTGTTGACAATCTTGTGATTTCTACCCGTCAGGTCCAAGTAGTGCCAATATGGTGGACCAATCGTCTAGCAGTCTGAATAATTTTGAGAACATGGACCTCCAGTCTGCATGTCAACAGGCCCTGGCCCAGGCAGAGGGCTCTATGAGCCCTGAGCTGCTGGCCTCCACCCCGCAGGAGTCCTACCTGGCCGTGGCACAGCAAGAGTGGCTGGACCTGCGCATACACAATGGAAACCGCTGGAAGCTCCCTGGGCTGCAGTGCCTGACAAGGTCAGAGCCCTAACCCTCAGGTATTCTATGTAGAAACTCATTCCTCCTCCAGTCCAGACACTGGAAATGAACAGCCTTTTGGCCTAAAGGCTGTCCTACAAGGCTGCTCATCTGCAAGCAATTGCTCTTTAAATTAATAAATGTGTTAATGCGCTAGGGCCAGACAGGGCCAGTTTACTAGATTATGAAGTTACTAGGAACATTTGGATGTTACATTTCCTAGGACTTCATCTGAACAAATCAAAGCCATGTCAATAGACTAGTATTGAAGTTATTTATGTTATCATTAACGACAAAAGGTACAAAGCAATAACGTTACTGAAAAGTTTTTGTTTCTTTTCAAAACAACATTTCAAATATTGTGTGTATCCATGGCATGTGCATATAATTTAACATCTTTTTGTAAATCTGTGCTAATGACGTAATGGAAAGTAAAGATTTGTTTTTCATCTCTGGCTCCTGAGGGGTATGTTTTGTTTACTTTTTAACCACAGAAAAGGAAACATCAGGTCATAAAATAGATGATCATGGTTGATCTATAGATAGTAAACCCTCTCATAGTAAGATTACAGAATTATCGACATAATACATTGATGATGATACATTACAATATAGCAACTTCAAGAAGTGCATTTGATGCAAAAAACAATTTCCAGTTGATGAGTTGCAGTAGTGAGAACCTGGGCTACCTGGCACCCATGACTACAATTACAATCAGGGCGACAAGGAGACCACAGGCTAAGATGGTGGCCAAAACTGCCCACACGAAGGTGGATTTGGATTGGTCACACAGGGAGCTCCTCATGGCCTGTCTGGCCCTGCGTGCCCGTGAGCGGTCCTGGGGTGGGTACCTGGCCATGTTAATGCATTCCATGCCCAAGGACTTGATCAGGCACGCCCGGTGGTGGCTGAGCTGGTCGAAGGTGTGTTTCCCGTGGTACCTGCCCATTCCACTTTGACCTGTACGGGGTCAGAGTTCAGAGAGCAGCAAGTGAGGTCATTAGATAAGATAGGATATTAGACTAGGAAAATTCACCAATGTGTTAGCCAAAACTATTAAAATACTTGTTGGTTATCGGTCTTACCTACGCCGCCAAAAGGAAGGGAGTTGAGCACGTAGTGCATTATGACATCATTGACTACCACCCCGCCGCTGCTGGTCTCAGCAATCATTCGCTTTATCACCTCATTGGCAAAAAGAGAAAGAAGAATAATATAGTCTGCGTGATCCTCTACACTCTCCTAATATGGAGTCCTATTGTTTCAACGGTAGTAGCTTACCTTCTTGTCAGAGGAAAAAACATACAGCGCTAAGGGCTTCTCTTTCCCGTTGATGAAGCGAATTGCATCACCCACATCACCAACAGTCACTATGGGCAACAGAGGTCCGAAGATCTCCTCCTGCATAAGTCTGGTGTGAGGAGACACGTCCGTTACCACGGTGGGAGCTGGAGGATCAGATGGGGGGGGGGGGGGGAAGGTCATTGTTATTGACAGATTCACAGGGACGGTACAGTCAGTTACATCGGCACATCACAGCACTGACAAAAGTTCATCCCAGAATTGATTCAATATGGATTTGTATACCCATTGCATAAATAAAAAAGCTTGGCAAGAGTCCAGCCAATCATCTCCCCCATAAGGATTCTCCCTACCAATATAACACTGTGATGGGTCACTCTCTCCCCCTAGTGTCACACTGCATCCCTCCAGCAGACCCATCACTCGACTAAAGTGGCGCAGGTTGATGATGCGACCGTAGTCTGGGGAAGATTTGGGGTCCGGGCCGTAGAACTCCTGGAATTAACAAAAGACGAGGATTAGATGCTGTCTAAAACGAGGATTAGATGCTGTCTAAAACGAGGATTAGATGCTGTCTAAAACAAAGATTAGATGCTGTCTAAAACGAGGATTATATGCTGTCTAAAACGAGGATTAGATGCTGTCTAAATTTAGGATTAGATGCTGTCTAAAACGAGGATTAGATGCTGTCTCAAACCATACAGTGTAATAGACAGATATAGAACCCTGATATATTGTCCATGGTAATAGACTACTCTGCTGTGGGAAGACAGATCTGGAACAGACCTGTAGTGTATTCCGGATGCCCTCCACCACTTTGTTCTGAATGCTGGGCTCACACAGGATGTAGTCAGGGGCAATGCACGTCTGCCCAACGTTGAAAAACTTTCCCCATGTGATTCGGCTATAAAAACAAACACATGACGTATCAAGACATCTCTATATGAGCCATGTGACTATGGATAAAATGGGTTGCTGAGCAACGGTGCAAATAGCTGTTACCGGCAGGCCACGATGAGGTCACAGTCCTTGTCGATGTAACAGGGGCTCTTGCCCCCCAGCTCCAGGGTGACAGGGGTCAGGTGTTTGGCTGCGGCCTCCATCACCACTTTCCCCACTGTGCTGTTCCCAGTGTAGAAGATGTGGTCAAAACGCTGCCTCAGCAACTCCTGGGTCTCTGGAACTCCACCTGTCACCACAGGATATAACTCCTGTCAGGGAAAATAACCCAACATTATAGTGATAGTTTACCCCAAAACCACACATTTAGATGTTTTATTTTATTACTGATACAAGGTTAGCAAAATGTAAGACCTTGTCCAGATATTGAGGGAGCAGTGCTTTGAGGAGACTGGCTGAGTGCTCACTCAACTCAGAGGGTTTCACCACTGCTGCATTCCCTGTAGAGGAAGAATAAACAGTGTGTGAGAGGGTTGCTGAGATAAAGTTAGACAACTAAATATGCATCCATTACAGGATCAATGAGTTAGCCAGGTAACTTGATTAAATATTGGTATATAACCTTTTATTTTTAAAGATAAGCTTGAAATGGACATGGTCTAGTTCACTCAACAACCAAAAAACTTAGATGTGTTATCTTTAATAATGAGCCAGCAAATAAGTGGTTATATCTGGTTGTTTATCAACGTTAGGTGGCTCATAGGTGACTCATTGATCCTGCTTTGTAGTATACCCCTCTGCTCCCCTTGTGGTGGGAACATTTGAAGGAATTTAATTCAACTAGGGCCTGGGGTATATACCAGCTGCAATGAGTGAGGGCCCAGGGGTAGTTCCATGCCCCGATGATGAGCACCACTCCCAGGGGTTCAGGCAGGATGTACACCTGGTCTGTTAAGGTCATGATGTTCTTCTCCACATGGCGAGGGGCAGCCCACTGAGACAGCTTCCCCACCGCCAGGCTGATCTCATTCTCCAGGCCAATCAGCTCGGAGAGGGCTGTGTCATACTGGCTCTGTAAAACGACAGGGCAGTGATGTCTGTCTGTATCGAGGCTAAATGGATCGTTATTATTTACTTATCAACACACTCTGTGCCTAAACATACTGGATTAGTCATTCAAATGTGGTAGGTGGTTGGACTTTACTAATATGGTAAGGGGTATCTCCCTCTTTTCTCCCTCAAAGTTATGAAAACTCAGACATTCACTTGGTTACTTTTATAATTTGTGAAGCATCTATATAGGTCTTATAAATGCATTACGATTTATGAAGGCTTTATTACGTCTAAAAAGCTTGGTGTATATGTATATGCCCTTTGTTGATACATTTGAGTGTACAAAACATTAAGAATACCTGCTCTTTCCATGACATAGACTGACCAGGTGAAAGCTATGATCCCTTATTGATGCCACTTGTTAAATTCACTTCAATCAGTGTATAGGAAATGGAGACAGGTTAAAGAAGGATTTTTTAAGCCTTGAGACAATTGAGACACGGGTTGTATATGTGTGCCATTCCGAGGGTGAATGGGCAAAACAAAATCATTAAGTGCCATTGAACGGGTTATGGTAGTAGGTGCCAAGCACACCGTTTTGGTCAAGTACTGCAACGCTGCTGGGTTTTTCACACTCAACAGTTTCCCGTGTGTATGAAGAATGGTCCACCACCCAAAGGACATTGAGCCAACTTGGCACAACTGTAGGAAGCATTGGAGTCAACATGGGCCAGCATCCCTATGGAATGCTTTTGACACCTTGCAATTCAATATTAGGAAGGTGTTCTTAATGTTTTGTACACTCAGTGTATGTCTATTTATCAACAACAACAAAAAATCAATGACTTTCAAACTCACCCTGTTGAGATCCTGCTTGAGCGCTATGGCAATCTCTCCTTGTCTTTCTGTGATCAGCCTCTGAAGGGACTTTAACTGTTGAACTCTGAACTTCAGGGGCTGGGACCTCCCTGTGAGAAAAGCGTCCCTGGCAAAGTCCACAGTCTGCTTCTCCATGTCTACGACTATCTATCACAAACACACCTGTAGCCTGCAACCATAATCACAATGAGAAAGACGCTAAAATATACACACCCACAGCAGTAGACCTAATCGTTTCAGTTTGAAAATGTACTAAAATATACACACCTACAGCAGTAGACCTAATCATTTCAGTTTGAAAATGTACTAAAATATACACACCTACAGCAGTAGACCTAATCATTTCAGTTTGAAAATGTACTAAAATATACACACCTACAGCAGTAGACCTAATCGTTTCAGTTTGAAAATGTACTAAAATATACACACCTACAGCAGTAGACCTAATCATTTCAGTTTGAAAATGTACTAAAATATACACACCTACAGCAGTAGACCTAATCATTTCAGTTTGAAAATGTACTAAAATATACACACCTACAGCAGTAGACCTAATCCTTTCAGTTTGAAAATGTACTAAAATATACTACATTTACTGTGATATGCCTGACCAACTAATCAAATCGAACTTTATTAAAAGTGCATTTCAACATCATAATAATGCTATTTTTCTGATAGGCAGAGGATTGAAAATTGAGCATAACATAGGGTAAAGTGCAATACTTACATGTGAATGAAAGCAGTAGCCTACACAAATCCTAATGTTGCCTGTCACCAACACCCATAAATATAGAGATGGTCTGTACATAAAAAAAAAAATCCTAAATCTATTCACTGTTCGTTAAGTACTATAAGGGTTGCTGCATATCTATTGAGAGGAAGTTGTTATATAGGCTACCCAGGGTCATATAAAATCATGACTTAGTTCTAGTGAATATTAAATGAAATTGTATTAGTCACATGCGCTGAATACAACAGTAAAATGTTTACTTACAAGCCCCTAACCAACAATGCCGTTAAAAAAAAATAGGGATAAGAAATAAAAGTATCAAGTAATTAAAGAGCAGCAGTAAAATAACAATAGCGAGACTATATACAGCTGGGTACCTTTACGGAGTCAATGTGCGGGGGCACCGGTTAGTTGAGGTAATATGTGAGTCACAAAAGAGCAGACCTCTACTGAAGCCTCGGGCTCACCGGACACTGACTGATCCCCCCGACCTAGCCAAGGTAATGGCGACGATCATTAAGTCTGAACAGACTGTGCTGGCTAAGGTGGAGTCACTATCCACTGACCTATCCGCACAAATAGCCATTCTCGCCACCGAGGTCAACACAACGATGGACTCTGTTAAAGACGACTTGGTGAAACATGACACCTGTCTGAATAGCTTGGAAGGAGGTGCAAATACTTACTTCGACAAAGTGGTGACACTGGAAGAGCACTGGCTGCCTTAAGCAATCTTTGGGAGGTCCAACTCATTCCGTTGCATATTTGCTGACAGTACATTTAGTTCTGATTAATTTCCAGAAAATTATATATAGTCCATCCCTGCTTCCGTGAAGTCTTATCACTTATGCAGATTCTTATTAACCAGGGGATGGGGAAGGAACACATCATTTCACTTTTCAACAGTCATTTGTTCATTTACAAGACGTGTGTGAAGATACATTTTTTTATTTAAATGTTAATTCATTAACTTTTATTTTATTTTACTCTTGAAAACCTTAATTGCACAATATCAAAACACCCTGTACTGTATGAGGTTTGTGATTGGACTTTGCTACAAATATGGAAAAGTTATAAAAAATTATGACCAAGTTCTAGTGTATAATAACCTGACACTTCTACAGAAGCTTCTTCCTGATACCTACCTCACTGACGTAACTTTGGGTGTCACCATGGACAATTGCCAGTTCTTTTAATCACTTGAGATATCAGAGGCAGCCTGTTAGTTTAATCATTACCTTAGCTCTCTAACAATTCGCACGTGCCATTCGGGGCATCAGTACCACTAGAAGAATCTGGCCTTGCTGGACAATCCCAACATCATCACAGGAACCAGTGCTGGTCCACGGACCAGAGGTTGAGAAAATCTGAGCTAGACTTTCTGTAGTCTCTTCAAAGCAGCTGTGAAGAGACTAGACTGGCTGTCTTAAGCAATCTTTGGGAGGTCCAACTCATTCCGTTGCATATTTGCTGACAGTACATTTGGTTCTGATTTATTGACAGAAAATTCTATATAGTCCCATCCCTGCTTCCATCAAATCAAATGTATTTATTAAGCCCTTCTTACATCAGCTGATGTCACAAAGTGCTGTACCGAAACCCAGCCTAAAACTCCAAACAGCAAACAATGCAGGTGTAGAAGCATTAACATTGCTTCCATGAAGTCTTATCACTTCTGCAGACTCAGATTAAGCAGGGGAGGGGCAAGGAGGCAATATTTATTAATTGGTGTTCTAGTCCAACATACCACGGTAAATTTGTTTTCAGTTTGGATATTGGTTTGATATTTGGAGTTTGCTAATCAATACCTCTTCGACAGAAGGTCCTAGGATGATTAGGGTGATATATCTAGAATAAGATGATGCTAGAGAGCAAGGTACAGCCTTTTTTTCCTTCTCTGTTCCGTTTTCAAAAAGTGACTTTATATTGGTTTCAATGGGAGAATATTATGCATGGGCAGCTAAGGGACTGTCTTAAAAGTGCAATCAGCCAAACCTGGTGTTTACAGAAAAACTTCTTCTTTTTTTTGTCTCAATTAATCGATCTAGAGATCTTAAAACAACTTTATGTTTTTCCCCACAACAATTCCATTTAAACATGTTAACCTGTTTATATTTCATGGATTTTATATGAAAATATGAACTCAAAAAGCATAAATGGGAAGTGGCGCTGGTAAGCAGCAACATGTGAAGGTGCGTTTTCTTGGTGCTCCTGTCCAGGGCGAACAATTTACTATTAATACTTGACCAACATCTCCCCTACCGTGTTAATTTTGTAATATTTAATTTGGAATCAAATCCAATTTACTAATTTGGCAATATTTTTTGACATTTTTGTCCTTTTCATTGTGAAATGTCGAAACAACCACGGCCACGAGTTACAAAAGATCAGGCCTCTACTGAAGCCTCGGGCTCACCGGACACTGACTCTGATCCCCCCGACCTAGCCAAGGTAATGGCGGCAATCATTAAGTCTGAACAGACTGTGCTGGCTAAGGTGGAGTCACTATCCACTGACCTATCCGCACAAATAGCCATTCTCGCCACCGAGGTCAACACAAAGATGGACTCTGTTAAAGACGACTTGGTGAAACATGACACCTGTCTGAATAGCTTGGAAGGAGGTGCAAATACTTACTTCGACAAAGTGGTGACACTGGAAGAGCAAAGCACCCGGACTGGCTGCCTTAAGCAATCTTTGGGAGGTCCAACTCATTCCGTTGCATATTTGCTGACAGTACATTTAGTTCTGATTCATTTCTAGAAAATTATATATAGTCCATCCCTGCTTCCGTGAAGTCTTATCACTTATGCAGATTCTTATTAACCAGGGGAGGGGGAAGGAACACATCATTTCACTTTTCAACAGTCATTTGTTCATGTACAAGACTTATTTGAAGACGCATTTTTTATTTAAATGTTAATTCCTTAACTTTTATTTTATTTCACTTTTGAAAACCTTAATTGCAAAATATCAAAACACCCTGTACTGTATGAGGTGAACATGCTACGTGATTGAACTTTACTATAAATATGGCAAAGTTTTAAAAATAATGACCAAGTTCTAGTGTATAATAACCTGACACTTCTACAGAAGCTTCTTCCTGATACCTACCTCACTGACGTAACTTTGGGTGTCACCATGGACAATTGCCAGTTCTTTTAATCACTTGAGATATCAGAGGCAGCCTGTTAGTTTAATCATTACCTTAGCTCTCTAAGAATTTGCACGTGCCATTGGGGGCATCAGTACCACTATAAGAATCTGGCCTTGCTGGACAATCCCAACATCATCACAGGAACCAGTGCTGGTCCACGGACCAGAGGTTGAGAAATTCTGAGCTAGACTTTCTGTAGTCTCTTCAAAGCAGCTGTGAAGAGACTAGACTGGCTGCCTTAAGCAATCTTTGGGAGGTCCAACTCATTCCGTTGCATATTTGCTGACAGTACATTTGGTTCTGATTTATTGACAGAAAATTCTATATAGTCCCATCCCTACTTCCATCAAATCAAATGTATTTATTAAGCCCTTCTTACATCAGCTGATGTCACAAAGTGCTGTACCGAAACCCAGCCTAAAACTCCAAACAGCAAACAATGCAGGTGTAGAAGCATTAACATTGCTTCCATGAAGTCTTATCACTTCTGCAGACTCAGATTAAGCAGGGGAGGGGCAAGGAAGCAATCTTTATTAATTGGTGTTCTAGTCCAACATACCACGGTAAATTTGTTTTCAGTTTGGATATTGGTTTGATATTTGGAGTTTGCTAATCAATACCTCTTTGACAGAAGGTCCTAGGATGATTAGGGTGATATATCTAGAATCAGATGATGCTAGAGAGCAAGGTACAGCCTTTTTTCCCTTCTCTGTTCCATTTTCAAAAAGTGACTTTATATTGGTTTCAATGGGAGAATATTATGCATGGGCAGCTAAGGGACTGTCTTAAAAGTGCAATCAGCCAAACCTGGTGTTTACAGAAAAACTATTTTTTTTTGTCTCAATTAAATGATCTAGAGATCTTAAAACAACTTTGCTTTTCCCCACAACAATTCCATTTAAACCTGTTAACCTGTTTATATTTCATGGATTTTATATGAAAATATGAACTCAAAAAGCATAAATGGGAAGCGGTGCTGGTGAGCAGCAACATGTGAAGATGCGTTTTCTCAGTGCTCCTGTCCAGGGTGAACAATTTACTATTAATACTTGACCAACATCTCCCCTCCCATGTTAATTTTGTAACATTTAATTTGGAATCAAACCCAATTGACTAATTTGGCAATTTTTTCTGACATTTTTGGCCTTTTCATTGTGAAATGTCGAAACAACCACGGCCACGAGTCACAAAAGAGCAGGCCTCTACTGAAGCCTCGGGCTCACTGGACACTGACTCTGATCCCCCCCGACCTAGCCAAGGTAATGGCGGCGATCATTAAGTCTGAACAGACTGTGCTAGCTAAGTCACTATCCACTGACCTATGACAGCGCCTGGGGAACGGTCGCATTTTTGGCCTGAGAGAGGAACTCGAGACCGTAAGCGGATTGCAGCTCTCCATACCCTCTCCATAGCTAAATTGCAAAAGGAAATTCCAGACCTTGATTACACCCCCACCCTTGACCGTGCGCACAGAAGCCTACAGTCTGCACTGAAGAATGGGGAGCTGCCCAGACCCATCGTAGTTAAATTCCACTACCTTCAGAAGGAGGATGTCTTCCGAGTGGCTCCCATCTCCTAACTACTAAGCCATACTATAAAGCTAACAGAAATATTGCTAGCGATTGCCAAGAAATGTATTGCCTTGAAATGGAAATTGGATTCCTCCCTGCCAGTTGCAATGTGGCTATCGGAAGTTAATAGTTGTATCCCTTTGGAGAAAATCACTTACTGCTTGAGGAATAAGTTAAAGACATTTTACAGAATTTGGCAACCTTTTATTGACTATATGGAGAATCTCCCCCCACATCTCATTGATTGAATCTATATATAATCCTCACATAATGTTTCACACGTAATGTATAATATGTAGCCTATGGCAGGTGATCCAATGTCTCGTTATTATTATTTTTCTTAGTGTATGTTTGTATATATAATTATCATTTTTTTTTTTATTTTTTTTTTTATGCTCGTCTGTTACTGCCACTTTGTCCTATCGTTGTCTAATATCTTTTCACTTTTGTTTTGAATGTTCTTAATTGGAAAATGCAAAAAAATAAAAAGAAAGAAAGAACTAAAGCAGGAAGTACCTGTGACCCACTCAATACGGAAGTGGTCAGATGACACGGATGCTACGCTACAGGACTGTTTTGCTAGCACAGACTGGAATATGTTCCGTGATTCATCCAATGTCATTGAGGAGTATATCACCTCATTCATCGGCTTCATTAATAAGTGCATCGACGACGTCGTCCCCACAGTGACTGTACGTACATATCCTAACCAGAAGCCATGGATTGCAGGCAACATCCGCATCGAGCTAAAGGCTAGAGCTGCCGCTTTCAAGGAGCGGGACACTAATCCGTACACTTATAAGAAATCCCGCTATGGCCTCAGACAAACCATCAAACAAGCAAAGTGTCAATACAGGGTTAAGATTGAATCCTACTACACCGGCTCTGACGCTCGTCGGATGTGGCAGGGCTCGAATACTATTACGGGCAACAAAGGGAAACCCAGACGCCCAGTGATGCGAGCCTACCAGATGAGCTAAATGCCTTTTATGCTTGCCTACACTGAAGGCAAGTGTCATGTCTTTGGCTATGCCGGATTAAGTGATATGACATGCTATTCTATAAAATAATTTCTCCGTAATTAATATTACCTGATTGAGCTAATCATGTAAATGTAATTAACTAGAGAGTCGGGGCACCACAAAGGAATATTTATAGAGCTGTTATCTTCCGAATAAATTCTTAAAGACCTAGTAATATCTTACATCAATAGCAGTCAATATTAATCGTCATCTTAATTCAGTCTCATCTGAAAGTTGTAAATTCTTGGTTATCTGCACGTATCCTGGCTCACAAGTTGAATCAGCAATACACATTTGGGTTTAATTATTTATTTACTAAATACCTAACTAATCACACAGAATTACGTATACATATAATAAAATCAAAACTTGATTACAAATTACGTCATAAAGGAAAACGTCCCTAGCGGGCGGAACAGATATGACAGCTTGTTACACAAAAGAAAAGGGGCTGGGTTTGAGTGAAAGAGCGGGAAGACTGAGGAACAAAGGGCAAAGCTGTGCTATCGTAAATACAGTATCTTATGCATTCTAAATTACCGCCCATTTGGAAAAGGAAAATGCAATAAATATTTACTCTGAGCTGTGCTTCGGTAGCTTGGTGGTAGATGGAAGGCCGTGTTGCCCAACCGAGTCCTTTGTCCTTTGAAGAATGTCTCTGCTGGTAAATTGGATACATTGTAGTAACGTTGTTGTGTGCTAGACGGAATACTCTGTCTGTTCCTTCCTAACCTGCGTTTGCAGCTGCTGTTGCTAACTCAACGGCTAGGCGGTATCACTTCTGTAGTGAATAAGAGTTCAAAAGTCATACCATTCGCAACCAAAGCTCACGCTGATGTTGGCTTCGTTCTGTAGTTATTATCTGAACCATTCTGACATTGGACCATCGTCCTAACATCCTCGGAACAGGAGGCTATATTGTCGTCAAGGCTTTATATAGGAAGGGAGAGGAGGGCGTGTTTGAAAAGTTTTATAGCCCATGTCCCTTCACAGGGGCGGGCCACTGATTGAGCAGAGCCCTACCTTATGAAAACCCAAATCTCACATTTTAGAAGCTAAAATCACATTTCATCCCTTCACGAATAATTTCATATTCAAACATTTAAATTGAACGACAATTCCATGTGAATCCGATAACTCTGATGTGTAGACTTTCCACTGTAGAGTTTGTAATCTTATCATTGATGAGAATGTCTCAGATGACAACCAAACTGACATCATGTTCATTAACTACCACCGCATATGTTCAATTGGTCGGATTACCAGAATATAGTTCATTTTCCCCCACCTTCTGATGTTCCCAGAATCTCTATGTTAACCAAGGGATTTGCAAATGTAACATCAGTAGGGTAGAGAGAGGAAAAAGGGGGGAAGAGGTATTTATGACTGTCATAAAACTACCCCCAGGCCAACATCATGACACAAGCAACACTGAAGCATGCACGAGAGCACTAGCTGTTTTGGATGACTGTGTGATAACGTTCTCGGTAGCCGATGTGAGCATTCACAAAGCCAAGAGGCCAGACGTATTACCAGGATGTATACTCAAAGCATGAGCGGACCAACTGGCAAGTGTCTTCACTGACATTTTCAACCTTTCCCTGACCGAGTCTGTAATACCTACATGTTTCAAGCAGATCACCATAGTCCCTGTGCCCAAGAAAGCGAAGGTAACCTGGCTAAATTATTACCACCCCGTAGCACTCACCTAGGTAGCCATGAAATGCTTTGAAAGGCTGTTCATGGCTCACGTCAACAGTATCCTCCTGGACATCCTTGACCCACTCCAATTCGCATACCGCCCCAACAGAGCCATAGATGATGCCATCTCAATCACACTCCACACTGCCCTTTCCTACCTGGACAAAAGGAAGACCTATGTGAGAATGCTGTTCATTGACTACAGCTCAGCGTTCAACACCATAGTGCCCACGAAGCTCATCACTAAGCTAAAGACCCTGGGACTAAATACCCCCTCTGCAACTGGATCCTGGACTTCCTGACGGGCCACCCCCAGGTGGTAAGGGTAGGCATCAACACGTCTGCCACGCTGATCCTCAACACTGGGGCCCCTCAGGGGTGTGTACTTAGTCCCCTCCTGTACTCCCTGTTCACCCACGACTGCGTGGCCAAACATGACTCCAACACCATCGTTAAGTTTGCTGACGACACAACAGTGGAGGGCCTGATCACCGACAATGACGAGACAGCCTATAGAGAGGAGGTCAAAGAACTGTCAGTGTGGTGCCACGACAACAACCTTTCCCTCAATGTGAGCAAGACAAAGGAGCTGATCGTGGATTACAGGAAAATTAACATTGCGGGGCTGTAGTGTAGCTGGTCGAGAGTTTCAAGTTCTTTGGTGTCCACATTACCAAGAACTATCATGGTCCAAACACACCAAGACAGTCGTGAAGAGGGCATGACAAAATATATTCCCCCTCAGGATACTGAAAAGATTTGGCATGAGTCCCCAGATCCTCAAAAAGTTCTACAGCTGCACCATCGAGAGCATCCTGACCGGTTGCATCACCGCCTGGTTTGGCAACTGCTCGGCATCTGACCATAAGGCGCTACAGAGGGTAATGCGTACGGCCCAGTATATCACTGGGGCCAAGCTTCTTGCCATCCAGGATCTATACAATAGGCGGTATAATAGACTCCAGTCACCCAAGTCATAGACTGTTTTCTCTGCTACCGCACGGCAAGCGTTCTTGGACCAAAAGTCTCCTTAACAGCTTCTACTCCCAAGCCATAAGACTGCTGAACAATTAATCAAATAACCCTCCTCCTCCATTTGCTTTGTAC
This sequence comes from Oncorhynchus mykiss, assembly GCF_013265735.2. Lineage (NCBI taxonomy): Eukaryota > Metazoa > Chordata > Actinopteri > Salmoniformes > Salmonidae > Oncorhynchus > Oncorhynchus mykiss. The sequence goes on from NC_050571.1 coordinate 19,008,023, forward strand.
ACTGCTGCTACTCGCTGTTTATTATCTATGCATAGTCACTTCACCCCTACCTACATGTACAACTTACCTCAACTAACCTGTACCCCCGCACACTGACTGTATATAGTCTTGTTATTGTTATTTTATTGTGTTACTTTTTAATTATTGTTTACTTGAGTTTATTTGGTAAATATTTTCTTAACTCTTCTTGAACTGCACTGTTGGTTAAGGGCTTGTAAGTAAGCATTTCACGGTAAGGTCTACACTTGTTGTATTCGGCTCATGTGACAAATAAAGTTTGATTTGATTTGGGTTTTGCTTAAAAAGGACAAGAATCACCTAGACTGTGGCACATACCGCCCTATAAGCCTTTTGTGCTGTGATTATAAAATTCTCTCTGAGGTCCTCTCATGCCGTTCGGAGACAGTAATGCCTAATATAATTAACTCTGACCAAAGCGGATTTATCTCAGGTAGGCAAACTTCATATAATATGCGCCGGCTATTTAATGTTCTTTATTCTGCCCACTCAACTCAACAGCCAGAAAGAAGTTGTCATCTCTCTTGATGCTGAAAAGGTTTTCGACTGGGTTGAGTGGGGATATCTATTTACAGTACTAGAGAGATTTGGGTTTGGCCCATAATTCCTTTCCTGGATGAATATCTTGTACTCGTCCTTAGTGGCTTCTGTTCGCACCAACAATGTTACTTCCAGCTACTTCCCTCTCCACAGGGGGACCAGGCAGGGTTGTTGTCTATCCCCGTTCCTATTTGATATGGCTATTGAGCCTCTTGCTATTTCCCAGCGGGCGGAGGAGAGGATTAAGGGAATACTAAGGGGCGACATAACTCACAAGGTGTCTTCATATGCAGACAATCTTATTTTATACATCTCTAACCAGGTGGAGTCTTTACCCTATCTCTTGGACATGCTACAAGGTTTTGGGACATTCTCTGGTTATTAGTGAAACCTAAAAAAAAACTTTGCTCCTCCACATTAAACAGTTTGCAGAAGGAATTGGGTATGCCAACTTCCCATTTAAGGTGGCGTATCAGGTCTTTACTTATTTGGGGATAAAGGTCACACGCTCATTTAAGGCTCTGTTTAAACATAACTTCAAAACACCCCTGGAGCGTACTAAGCAGGATTGCATAAGGTGGTTGTCTCTTCCCATTTCATTAGCAGGTCGCATTAATTATGTTAAGATGACTGTACTACCTAGGTTTTTGTACTTATTCCGAATTATTCCCATTTTTCTGCCAAAGTCCATGTTCAAACAACTGGACAGCTACATTTCCAAATTCATTTGGAATAAGTCAAATCCATGAATGAGAAATGTATATCTAGAGAGACCAAAGCCCGCTGGGCCTTCCCATTTTTTTTTACACTACTACTGGTCAGCAAATACAGTTGAAGTTGGAAGTTCACATACACCTTAGCCAAATACTTTTAAACTCAGTTTTTCACAATTCCGGACATTTAATCCTAGTAAAAATTCCTTGTTTTAGGTCAGTTACGAGCACCACTTTATTTTGACAATGTGAAATGTCAGAATAATAGTAGAGAGAATGATTTATTTCAGCTTTTTTTTCTTTCATCACATTCCCAGTGGGTCAGAAGTTTGCACACACTCAATTAGTATTTGGTAGCTTTGCCTTTAAATAGTTTAACTTGGGTCAAACGTTTCGGGTAGCCTTCCACAAGCTTCCCACAATAAATTGGGTGAATTTTGGCCCATTCCTCCTAACAGAGCTGTTGTAACTGAGTCGGGTTTGTAGGCCTCCTTGCTCGCACACGCTTTTCAGTTCTGCCCACAAATTTTCTCCAATACCTTGACTTTGTTCTCCTTAAGCCATTTTGCCACAACTTTGGAAGTATGCTTGGGGTCATTGTCCATTTGGAAGACCGTTTGTGACCAAACTTGAACTTTTGTTAAAGTTTGAATGAGAAATGTATATCTAGAGAACTGGAGATTTTTCTTCAATAAATCCACATAATTTTCCTTTCTCATGATGCCATCTATTTTGGGAAGTGCACCTGTATCTCCTGCAGCAAAGCAGCCCTACAACATGTTGCTGCCACCCCCGTGCTTCACAGTTGGGATGGTGTTCTTTGGCTTGCAAGCTTCCCCTTTTTCCTCCAAAAATAACGATGGTCATTATGGCCAAACAGTTCAGACCAGAGGACATTTCTCCAAAAAGTATGATCTTTGTCCCCATGTGCAGTTGCAAACCGCCGTCTGGCTTTTTTATGGCGGTTTTGGAGCAGTGGCTTCTTCCTTGCTGAGTGGCCTTTAAGGTTATGTCGATATAGGGCTCGTTTTACTGTGGATGTAGATAATTTTGTACCTGTTTCCTCCAGCATCTGTTGTTCTGGGATTGACTTGCACTTTTCGCACCAAAGTATGTTAATCTCTAGGAGACAGAACGCATCTCCTTCCTGAGCGGTATGACGGCTGCATGGTCCCATGATGTTTATACTTGTGTACTATTGTTTGTACAGATGAACGTGGTACCTTCAGGTGTTTGGAAATTGCTCCCAAGGATGAACTAGACTTGTGGAGGTCTACAATTTTTTCCCGAGATCTTAACTGATTTCTTTTGATTTTCCCTTGATGTCAAGAAAAGAGGCACTGAGTTTGAAGGTAGGCCTTGAAATACATCTACAGGTAGACCTCCAATTGACTCAAATTATGTCAATTAGCCTATCAAAAGCTTCTAAAGCCATGACATAATTTTCTGGAATTTTCCAAGCCGTTTAAATGCACAGTCAGCTTAGTGTATGTACATTTCTGACCCACTGGAATTGTGATACAGTGAATTATAAGTGAAATAATCTGTCTGTAAACAATTGTTGGAAAAATTACTTGTCATGCACAAAGTAGATGTCCTAACCGACTTGCCAAAACTATAGTTTGTTAACAAGACATTTGTGGAGTGGTTGAAAAATGAGTTTTAATGACTCCATCCTAAGTGTATGTAAACTTCCAACTTCAACTGTATATCAAAATGTGTTTATTGGGTTTCCCCATTTGAAAACAAGGATGGTCCATCTTGGGCCATTATGGAGCTACAGTCAAGCCTTCCAACTTCTCCTGTCTCGCTCCTGTGCTCCCCACTGCCTATGAACCTTGGCACCCATGTTTGAATACCATTGTCAAGAAATCTGGTCCCAATTCCGGAATCACTTTAGCCTTAAACAAGCAAGAGGCTTCTTTCTATTGACATCTAATCATCTCTTCCTGGCGTCACAGATTGACACGGCATTCCAGTTCTGGCATAGGAACAGCCTGGTGTTTTCTTGTGACCTATTTGTCTCATTCGATACTCTAAGGGTTGACCATAATATTCCCAATACACACTTTTTTAGATATCTGCAAACTCACAGCTTTGCTAAAAAACATTTCCCTTAATTTCCACTCGAGCACACTAAGTGTCCAGTCGAGAGGTGCTTAGATCTTAACCTGTATCTGAAGGGCACACTCTCCAGATTATACAACATAATAAAGAACATTAATCCACCTTCCTTGGCAAATGCAAAATCTGTGTGGGAGCAAGACATGGGTGTTCACTACCATTTTTTAGGTCCTTCCCCTAGACCAGAATGCTACCACACATCAGGCAAATGCGAGAGCAGAAATAGGCCTATGATCGTTCTCATTCATACGCAGCCTACTGAAGCCTACTGTAACCTACTGTAGCCTAAGGTAGCCTACTGTAACCCACTGTAATCTACTGTAATCTACTGTAGCCTACTGTGATCTACTGCAACCTACTGAAGCCTACTGTAAACTACTGTAATCTACTGCAGGGTACTGAAGCCTACTGTAGCCTACTGTATCTACTTGCATGGCCCGAAGAGCTAAAATCACTTGTAGCAAAGTCACTTATGTCCCTAATCCATGATACACCAATAAGAATTCCCATTTGAAAGTTCCCTGATTATAAATTAATATTTAATGTCATAATTATAATTTTTAAATGTTTACGATTCACATATGCTAGAGATCTATAGACAAGTGTGATGTGTTCCCTGACCTCTATTATCAAAGCAAATTACTTTATCTGTTACGGTATTCTAGGTGAGAAGGAGAGTCGGACCAAAATGCAGCGTGTAGATTGCGATCCATGTTTAATGAACGAACGTAAAACACGAATCAATAACAAACACTACAAAACAAAGAACTTAACGAAAACCGAAACAGCCTATACTTGTGTAAACTAACACAGAGACAGGAACAACAACACATAGGACAATCACCCACGACAAACTCAAAGAATATGGCTGCCTAAATATGGTTCCTGATCAGAGACAACGATAAACACCTGCCTCTGATTGAGAACCACTCCAGACAGCCATAGACTTTGCTAGATCACCCCACTAGCTACAATCCCAATACATACACACCAAAACCCCAAGACAAAACACACCACAATACAAAAACCCCATGCCACACCCTGGCCTGACCCAATACATGAAGATAAACACAAAATACTTCGACCAGGGCGTGACATTATCAAAATTCCTCCCCTTTTTAAAAATATTTATCCTATTACAGCTGTGGTTATTAATTCACCTGCAAATAAAATATCCTATAGCTTCCAGTCCAAATGTCATATACATCTAAAACCCCATGGATAGATTTCCCCACTGTATATTTGGCCAAGTTCTGTCTGTTAATCCTGTTGACCAAATATAGGTAACTTGTGTCTGTGTCGAAGATGTTGTTGAGTTCAATTTAATATATACTTTGACCTCTTTCAGGTAACCTCAAAATGCTTGACTCACTACAGCTGCTTTTAAAGAACTTCCCAGTTGTTTGTGTTCTGCATTCCAAATGTACTGCACTTTTGAATGTCTCTTTGGACATATCTAATAGTGTCTAATAATAAAGACAGCAATGTATGCAAAGCATGCATCTGTTTGAAGGTTATTGTGTGTGTGTGGTGCAGTTTCTCTTGATGTCCACTATTCTCCATCTCACATCAGGCTTTGTGGGTGTCTGATGGTGTCTCAAGAGTGTCTGATGGTGTCTCGAGGGTGTCTGATGGTGTCTCGAGGGTGTCTGATGGTGTCTCGAGGGTGTCTGAGGCTCCAGCCCCCCAGAAAAAAGTATCCATAACTGTTATAGGGGTCTTACCGTCCTCCCTCGGCCTTTGTACACCCGAGGAGTTAATTAGTTTGTCTTCTTTTATTAAATCAGAAGTCATTATCCTGAGTGACCTAAACTATGATTGAGAAACATAGGCTTCAGACAATCTAAAAGACATGTGTAATGATCTAAACCTAACCATTAGAAAGAGGAACTTTAAAAACTTTAGTGAACAGGTTTTTTATTTTATTTTATTTTTTACAATTTTTTTCCGCACCGAAGATATCATTCACTAATAGAGGGTTAGTAAATGCCCAGTGCACTACTTTTGTGAAAAAAAATGTGAACTAAATGTAGTTGAGTGTTTACCAGCATTTGTAATTTGAGTCTGTTAATTATACACACACACAAGCATGAACCTTTCACCCAGAAACAGGCTCCAAACAGAACAACAGCCTTTCCCCTGGTGTGCAGGATATAACACTTTGCTCTGTCTCCAGTTAAGCTAAGAGGAACCAGTTAGTTTCTGTCAGCTCTTGGCTGAGCGCCCAGACATCATGGGGTCATGCTACACACACAGAACAGTTAAAACAGGCCTATACTAATGCACACACACTTTTCTATCTTATATGATTTAGTTTCTTTGACAATCTCAAGACCAATGCCTAGGCTTAAAGAATGATATTTTAGTACACAAGCATTAGTCAGGTTTAACAGAAAATGCCCTCACATTCCCCACTTAAGAAACTATGTTTATTCTAAACTTTCAGTTAAACCCTTACAGTGTTAAAAATAATCATACAAACAATAAAGTTCAAATAAAATAAAGAAAGAGCAATAAAACCCCTCTAGTGCTCGGCACTGCCATACATGGTAAATAACCTAAATAACCCATACATGGTAAATAACCTAAATAACCCATACATGGTAAATAACCTAAATAACCCACACATGGTAAATAACCTATATAACCCATACATGGTAAATAACCTAAATAACCCATACATGGTAAATAACCTAAATAATCCATACATGGTAAATAACCTAAATAACCCACACATGGTAAATAACCTAAATAACCCATACATGGTAAATAACCTGAATAACCCATACATGGTGAATAACATAAATAACCCATGCATGGCAAATAACCTAAATAACCCATACATGGTAAATAACATAAATAACCCACACATGGTAAATAACATAAATAACCCATACATGGTAAATAACATAAATAACCCATACATGGCAAATAACCTAAATAACCCATACATGGTAAATAACCTAAATAGCCCATACATGGTAAATAACCTAAATAGCCCATACATGGTAAATAACCTAAATAACCCATGCATGGTAAATAACCTAAATAACCCATACATTGCAAATAACCTAAATAACCCATACATGGCAAATAACCTAAATAACCCATGCATGGTAAATAACCTAAATAACCCATGCATGGCAAATAACCTAAATAACCCATGCATGGTAAATAACCTAAATAACCCATGCATGGTAAATAATCCCTTTCTGCCATCAGCACAATCTTCTCTACATCAAATAGTATTTACACACAAGTTTCATTAAAACACACAGGACCTGGCACAATGATAAGGGTCAGCATGGTGGAAATGACCGATTCTGGGACCACGTCTTCCCTTTAAACAACATCTGCAGTTGCCCCTCTTAGCACAACGTTTACAGACCAAATGGGCCATCAGGTCAATTTGAGCCCTGTGCTCAGGGTTTGGATCATTATCATACTCAACGTAGCCTGGAATTGGGAATGGGTCAGGGAAATCAGACATGTACCCATCAGTGCTTTCCCGATCATTGTCAGGTTCCTCACCTTCCTCATCATCAGACTCCGCTTGGGCTCAGCCCTTCAATAATGGTGTGGTTAGTGTATTTGGTCCTAGAGCTGTACTAACCCATCGCACCAGAACAGCGTTCATGCATGTTATTACTATAGGTCAAGCACAAAACACAAGGCATAAAACAATCCCAACCGGAAGGAGAATTTGGAGGAGCATAGTACCACATGGGCCTAATCTATTGTGGAACCATGATTTTGCCGAAGTACCCGCACTCTCAGAGGCGGCAAATGAGTGCACCAATGCGTCAAGCCTGTCCATTAATGCTGTTAAGTTATCATGTGGGTCAGGCAGCAGAGTACAGCATGCTTCTCCTGTAAGGTTCAAAGCAGCACGTTCTCAAACCTTGCCTTGACAGAATGTGGTCAAGTGCCATTTGATGCTGCAGCAACATCATTCGGTGGTTCTGCTGGGCGTTACTTAAGGCTTTAAACATCTGTATAGTCAGGTTAGAGAACTGCCACATAGAGTAAGTGATATGTTCAGCTAAGAACACAGTTCCATACCAAGGGAAAATGCTGATGCCCCACTTGTCTCCAAGAGATGTACGCCAGTGGAAAGATTGGAGGTCGTTAAACCGTCCCCTGTCCTTTTTCTGTCTATGATGCCCTCTCCCCCACAGATTTGTTAATCAAGGAATTTAGTGGAAATACGGCCAAATCAGTGGTGAGAGTGGACAAATGACAGTACCCGGCATAATCACGAGAAATGGGAGTGTAAGCATCTTCCCTGCATACCCAATATTTCCCAGCTGGCGTTCCTAGTTCCAGCGTCCACCCAACTGTAATCAGATAGCTGTGGTCAGGGTTTGTCATATTCATTTTGAAGCAGCAAGCTGTGGTGTTACACACGGGTTCACTCGCTATTTGCTTAGCACATACGTACGTTCCTAAGTACAATATTTTATCAGAAGTCGTAGTTTTACATTTAACCGCAGTCTGAGTACTGCCTCTACAAATACAGAAGGCTGGTTTCTTCCCTGGAATTACTTTAACGGTCTTGGTGCAGATTCCTGTATCAGTAGAATTGTCTGGAAAAACCTAATCAAAGCTACACTTTAAAACATTTTTTTTAACATTAGTTGGCACCAGTGGTTCGGGGAAGCAAATAGGGAAATACACTAAGAAGGGTCGTTACTAGGCCCAAACAGGTGGTTTTGTTAACGGGTGTGGGATTCGGTAATCTCCCCTCTATCCATTTGGACATGAGGAGCAAAGCGCACCTGGTACTTGCCGCCTCCTCTGGATTGTCATATAGGGTTAACATAGTATAACTAGTGGCAGCAGGGAGACATGCTATGCATGTTTGCTTGTTCCTTTGCCTGACATGGATCGTCAACATATCATACCACACATTGTTCGTCCACTAGCTTACAATGTTCAAGGCTTCGGAGTGATACCACCATGGTGTTGAGTGCTTCCTCATGCTGGAGCGGCTATTTTTTACTGGACTCCTGTCCCGAGCCTACCGTTGGATTGAGCTGGAGCGGCTGTTATTTAAGTCCCACCGTGGGACTTTGCTGGTGTTTCTTTCGGCTGGACTGGTCTTATTTACTCCTCGGCACGTCTCTGCCCCTCCCAGGGCCCATACCACAGCTGCGATGAGCAGACTGATCACAATGGCCCCAGCATGATTCGTAGAGTCAGGTCCTGGTCCTCCCATAGCCCTCTAGGTCGCACCTGGTGGCGGCTCATCCTCCAGTACATCCTCAGCTGGATCGTGTGGCACCTTCCTGCAGTGACCGGCGTGGACCCATGTTGACCTCTCTGCGATCTTTACAGCAGTTGGAGTTATCAGGGTTACCTGGAATGGCCCCGTCCAGTGCTTCTGACTCCAATGCTTCCGGCGCATGTCCTTCACCCCCCACCCCCAGTCACCAGGCTGAAGTTTGTGTAGCCACCCCTCTTTAGGCTGAGACAGTGCTGCTTTCACCCTGGGAAAGATAGCTTTCACAACATTGTTTTAGAGCTGTACAGTCACTTACCATCTGGTCATCACAGCCCATCAGGGTCAACCTGTTCTGTGGGAAAGGGGTATCTATCATTCTCATAGGTCTACCAGTCAGTATCTCATGAGGGGCCAACCCTGTGGTCCTGTGGGCCCGCCCCCTTATGTACATCAATGGCAACACCTTCACACATGAGAGACCCGTTTCTGCCATAAGTTTTACCATCTTAATCTTTAGGGTCTGGTTAGTGCGTTCCATGAGCCCGCCCGACTGGGGCCTGTAACTGCAATGAGTTCTGAGGTCTATCTGCAGACTTTGTCGTGGAATATCTAATCAAAGGGAAGAGAGACTGCAAATTCTTTCAAACAACACTTTATTATAAGTTTTGCAAAAATTGAGAATGAACTATTCACTCAACAGTGCACAGTTGAAAAGCTCAACAAACAGTGCCGGTTCAATGCTTTATAGAGAAAATACATACAACCCCTTTCTGTATACGTGGCAGTCAGCAGATAGTGTGTAAAAGATAATTTGTTGTCTGTGTAAACTTAAGATAGCACAAGGTTGATAGGCCTAGGGCTCAACAGTCTGACTGTATTCACAACAACAAACACTATATTGTACTCCTTTTTGCAAGGTTCCATAGATGTTACTTTCTGTAGATAGTAAACCCATGGGATTTCACATGCTGCGGTTGCACACAAATGTCTCTCAGCTGTAAGCCCAGTCTTATGACTAAGTCACATCAAGACAAGTTTGTATCAGGTTAGAAAAAACACTAGCATGTAAAGAGAGACTATTCTTTAAGCATTAAAACAGGATAGCATGAATAATAATGTAATTTTCCACAACATTTCCTCCCTTTTGAGACTAAGTCTCAACCTAATAGAAAATTACTTACAAGCATTTCCATTAAACAAGCATTATCATGAGGGAAAAGAAAATGCTTTCTTACACTTAGTACATTACAATTGTAAATGACCTCTGTTGTCATTCAGTTTCAACCCTTCATATAGTGCAATTCATTCTCAGAAGGGGGAAAGGAACATATGAATTCAAACATCTGTACATACTTTATCACTACACACAAGGCAATAGCTTTGTTGAGACTGTCCATATTGCCACAGGGTCACCATGATGGTACCCTACCTTGGGAGCACCATTCACATAACCCCCACTGTGAGCACGGCCTATGGACATGCTGCACCATTAACTCAATATGTGTACCTCTGTTATGGATTATCATAGTCTTCATCAGACATGTAATCAGGCATAGGAAATAAATCAGGTAAATAGGGTTCTGAGGCATCTCCTTCAAGGGTCAGTAATGGCATGGCAAGAATAGTCTCAACAGCTTTGCAGCACCATTTCTTAACACAAGTTATAATCAGAATGATTGTAATACAAATAATAACTAAGCCATAAATCAACCAATGAAATATTGTAGCTCCCATAACACCAAATGATAACTGAACCCATCCAAACAGATTCCAATCCCCACTGAGCTCTTTCAGATTTTTCACTGCAATAGTGAAGTTACCCTCATCCTGGGGTATGAATGTACAGCAATGGTCACCTATCATTTGGCACACTCTTGTGCAAACATTCTGTCCCCATATGTACTTAGCCTATGGCTACAAATACATTTTGCACAATGAATCATTCTATCTAATTCATAACACGTTAGTCACTACTGCTAGTCCACTTACATAGTTATAAACATACTAAAACATGCTCAGGTCAATTGTACTGTATCATCCAGAAAGCCATATGTATTGATGCGCTTTAACATTAGAATTCATGGTAAAATAGAACCTCTACTATCAATGTTATTTATCTCAAATGTAGTGCTCCACGTTGAGTCTCACTCAAATTCAAGACCCTCAATTTAGCACACACCAATACAGTTAGATTATAGATTTACAAACGGAATCCTATATAGACAGTTTGTACTACTTATTACTTTTTATCATTAGAGCTCCCGTTTATCTCCGTCTTACACTGTCGTGAGTGGCATGTTAATGACAGATGAACTCAATGAATTCTTAGCCTAAATAACTATAAATTTAACAGTGTGTAAACCTCCTCAATCAACCCTATACTCCAAAACAACAATTTTAGACAAGTCTAAATAAATGATGACACAGTCGACCAATCCCATAACCTCAAGAAAGGCCCGATCAGAACAACAATTCAGTTCAGTTTATATCTGATTCAGGAAATCCTGACAAATGATCTACCTTATCACATTTTATTACTTCAGACCAATATTATTAATACAAATCTCTAAAACAAATGTCAAAGAGAATAACAACACATTCTTTTGTAACAATTTTTCCAAATTGGTTATGCTCCCCTTATCACACTGTCAACCTCATGGCAGAGTCATAGGATCAGGAAATGATCCCGATCATCCAGCAGAACCAATCTGGTGAGATTTATCTAAACAAAACAGAACAAACAACGCAACAATACACTCCTTCATATACAGTGCCTTGCGAAAGTATTCGGCCCCCTTGAACTTTGCGACCTTTTGCCACATTTCAGGCTTCAAACATAAAGATATAAAACTGTATTTTTGTTGTGAAGAATCAACAACAAGTGGGACACAATCATGAAGTGGAACGACATTTATTGGATATTTCAAACTTTTTTAACAAATCAAAAACTGAAAAATTGGGCGTGCAAAATTATTCAGCCCCCTTAAGTTAATACTTTGTAGCGCCACCTTTGCTGCGATTACAGCTGTAAGTCGCTTGGGGTATGTCTCTATCAGTTTTGCACATCGAGAGACTGACATTTTTTCCCATTCCTCCTTGCAAAACAGCTCGAGCTCAGTGAGGTTGGATGGAGAGCATTTGTGAACAGCAGTTTTCAGTTCTTTCCACAGATTCTCGATTGGATTCAGGTCTGGACTTTGACTTGGCCATTCTAACACCTGGATATGTTTATTATTGAACCATTCCATTGTAGATTTTGCTTTATGTTTTGGATCATTGTCTTGTTGGAAGACAAATCTCCGTCCCAGGCTCAGGTCTTTTGCAGACTCCATCAGGTTTTCTTCCAGAATGGTCCTGTATTTGGCTCCATCCATCTTCCCATCAATTTGAACCATCTTCCCTGTCCCTGCTGAAGAAAAGCAGGCCCAAACCATGATGCTGCCACCACCATGTTTGACAGTGGGGATGGTGTGAGCTGTGTTGCTTTTACGCCAAACATAACGTTTTGCATTGTTGCCAAAAAGTTCAATTTTGGTTTCATCTGACCAGAGCACCTTCTTCCACATGTTTGGTGTGTCTCCCAGGTGGCTTGTGGCAAACTTTAAACAACACTTTTTATGGATATCTTTAAGAAATGGCTTTCTTATTGCCACTCTTCCATAAAGGCCAGATTTGTGCAAAATACGACTGATTGTTGTCCTATGGACAGAGTCTCCCACCTCAGCTGTAGATCTCTGCAGTTCATCCAGAGTGATCATGGGCCTCTTGGCTGCATCTCTGATCAGTCTTCTCCTTGTATGAGCTGAAAGTTTAGAGGGACGGCCAGGTCTTGGTAGATTTGCAGTGGTCTGATACTCCTTCCATTTCAATATTATCGCTTGCACAGTGCTCCTTGGGATGTTTAAAGCTTGGGAAATCTTTTTGTATCCAAATCCGGCTTTAAACTTCTTCACAACAGTATCTCGGACCTGCCTGGTGTGTTCCTTGTTCTTCATGATGCTCTCTGCGCTTTTAACGGACCTCTGAGACTATCACAGTGCAGGTGCATTTATACGGAGACTTGATTACACACAGGTGGATTGTATTTATCATCATTAGTCATTTAGGTCAACATTGGATCATTCAGAGATCCTCACTGAACTTCTGGAGAGAGTTTGCTGCACTGAAAGTAAAGGGGCTGAATAATTTTGCACGCCCAATTTTTCAGTTTTTGATTTGTTAAAAAAGTTTGAAATATCCAATAAATGTCGTTGCACTTCATGATTGTGTCCCACAAAAAAATACAGTTTTATATCTTTATGTTTGAAGCCTGAAATGTGGCAAAAGGTCGCAAAGTTCAAGGGGGCCGAATACTTTCGCAAGGCACTGTATCACTGTATACATCCCGACATATCACTCAAGGTGTGTAAACTTCAATCCAAAAACCTCAAAACACTGGTAATTCCCCCATTTTGACACGACTCACCATAGTGACTAACGTGTAAAAAAACAACAACAAATAAAACAAATTAAAATAACAAAATAGAATTAGAATCACTACCCATAATAACTTCATAAAGAAAAATTATTGTACCCATAACTTGATTCAAGGAATAGAAAAATAGACTAGAGACAGGACTGTCCATATAACACATATTAATTATAAACTTCTCCGTAAATATCAGTATGATAAATGACCTTCAAATAAGTATTACAAATGACCTTAAATCATCAACCAACCATCTCTTGGCTTTCCAGTGAGGGCGATCAAACCACACTAGAAAGTCAGGGTTGAGGTCAGAGGTCATTCAAACCCTTCAAATAAGTGTTTCTTTCTGTATTAGATTAATGATTTAAAAACAAACATTTCATACATGTCATACATTTCGTATCCCAGGTTACAGTTTCTTCAGGACATGCCTTATCAAAAGAATACACATGTTCAATTAAAACTCAGAAAGTATAACTTCAAAAAATGTCATTTGTGTACGTAACCCTTTCAAGATATCTCGGCTCTAACCCGTGAAAAACCCACAGAAAACAAATCAAATAACCCCACACAATAAATCAGACATGGTATTGAAACACTAACAAATATTCATGATGTAGGGTAAAAACAAACAACATTTTCCATGCCTTATTTAATGTGGGAGCTCCCCTTAACATATATACTGTAGTGGACTTCCATCAGTCCTGGAAGATAGAATCTTACTCAAAACACATCCCATTATTTGGAAGAGACACCTTCTACAGTAAACAGTACCCTTTCGGGTAATCCTGTCATCATAACCTGTTGCATTCATTTAGTCAAAATATAAAACCTGTTTTAACAAATCAGCTCAATACTCATCAGCTCAATATTCAGTACTAAAACATTCACTTTAGATACTTTCCACTGTTCCATGTTATGGAAACAGAGTATCGTTTTAAATGACATTACCTTCCTGCTCAAATTCACTGGTGTTACCTAAACTACAAAACTGAGCAATAATAATCAGAAACTGTCAAAGAATGTTTCAGATTCAACTATTCAGACCTCTGCTTCACTGTCCCTTACAGCCTGATATAGCCCAGCGAGCACGACTCGCTTTCACCTACGGAATTAAACATGGCATTATTAGAGTCTATCCAAAAACCACTAATAACATATTTCCTTTCACATTATTAGAAGGCATTGTTTTAATTTCAGTCCATCCTAACAATATTACTCTATATTTTTAATACCAACCTCTGCTGGATATTCCCTTTCTGCTTCATACTTATTAACCCTCTATAAGATTAACATGTAATGTGCCAAATCCACAAAATACATCAGCCAATTCCTAAGAGAAAAGATACATTTCGATGGGAGTTAAAATAGTTCACAATACTTGAGCCTCTTTCTGCCCACAACTTCAATTCAGTCAGGAACATAGACCCAATGCTATTGGAATTACCAGTAAATTCCTCAAATTACCCAATTTGAATGGTTTGTAGTCTTGACATCTGGCACATAATAACGACACAATTACCAGAAAATAGCCTTAGCGTTCATCCAAGTGTTTCTTTCCAAAGATTTCACATGTGCAAAGGGGATTTAGCAGTCAACGACTTGAATGAGCGCAGTTGCACTTGGCCAAAGCAATTCCTGTCATTAATTCAGTAATTATACATTTACTCTGACACGTCGCGACCCACCATTAACAGGTCCGGGTCGTGACCCATACATTAAGAAAGGCTGACCTAGATGGGCAGAGAGTTCATGCAGAAGGAGAAGGCATTAAGTGTCCCAACTGTCCCAATGCATTTTCACATCGGTGGGGCCTGAATGCAGGTGGCCAAAGAGATCCTGGACAAAGGTGAGATTGTCTATCACTTTCAAAAGATCTGACAGTGTAAAGCTGAAGGATTGTAGCCTAGTCTACATCATACACTCCTCCTTGTGTCACTACCACGTGATGGGATATAAGGTGCTACAGTACATTGTCCTGGATCCACTTTATGGAATATTACTAGTGTTTGATAGCACTATTGTTTTACCTACCGTGTTTGTTAGCTAATTCTCAAGGTCTATGTTTGAATTTAAGTATATACAGTACCAGTCGAAAGATTGGACACACATACCCATTCAAGGGTTTTTCTTTATTTTTACTATTTTCTACATTGTAGAATAATAGTGAAGACATTAAAACTATGAAATAACACATATCGAATCATGTAGTAACCAAAAAGTGCTAAACAAATCAAAATATATTTTATATTTGAGATTCTTCAAAGTAGCCACCCTTTGCCTTGATGACAGCTTTGCAGTCAATGAAAAGGTTGTAAAAGCGTTCCAGTGAAAATGGTTAACTTTGTTAAAGCAAGGCCCCTGAACTCTTGTGTATTTTCTGCACTATGCAATGATATGGGCAGCGACCATGTAACGCCTTTACAGTATACAGAAGTACGCTGGTTATTAAAGAGCAAAGTTTTCGAGCTTAAAGATTTCTTTACTGTCCATCATTTTCACTTGTCTGACCGCTTGCATGATGACAAGTTTCTCACACAACTGGCCTATCTGGGTGATGTTTTTTCTCGCCTGAATGATCTGAATCTAGGATTACAGGGACTCTCTGCAACTATATTCAATGTGTGGGACAAAATTGAGGCTATGATTAAGAAGTTGGAGCTATTCTCTGTCTGCATTAACAAGGTCAACACACAGGTCTTTCTCTCATTGTATGTCAAATGTGATATAGCGAAGCACCTGAGCGAGCTGGGTGCGCAATTACGCAGGTACTTTCCTGAAACAGATGACACAAACAACTGGATTCGTTATCCCTTTCATGCCCTGCCTCCAGTCCACTTACCGATATCTGAACAAGAGAGCCTCATCGAAATTGCAACAAGCGGTTCTGTGAATTTAATTTAATCAGAAGCCACTGACAGATTTTTGGATTGGGCTGCGCTTAGAGTATCCTGCCTTGGCAAATCGCACTGTTAAGATACTGATGCCCTTTGCAACCACGTACCTATGTGAGAGTGGATTCTTGGCCCTCACTAGCATGAAAACTAAATAAAGGCACAGACTGTGTGTGGAAAATGATTTAAGACTGAGACTCTCTCCAATATAACCTAACATTGCAGAGTTATGTGCATCCTTTCAAGCACACCCTTCTCATTAACCTGTGGTGAGTTATTCACAATTTTCGATTAACAAATAAGGTTTTATATGTAAGATGGTTAAATAAAGAGCAAAGTTATTGATTATTATTATTTGTGCCCTGGTCCTATAAGAGCTCTTTGTCACTTCTCACGAGCCGGGTTGTGACAAAAACTCATTATTATGTTTAATAAATGTATCGTGTGTGGCAGGCTTACAATGATGGCAAAAAACAACATTTGAAAATGAGCTGACCCTGGTGCAGCTGGAGGTTGAATGTTTGAAGGGGTATGGGACTATAAAAAGTTTGGCCGTTGTCTAAACCACTGCTGTCATCCTTACCGCCAAGCATTTATTCAAGTTGGATTATCTTTGGATGCCGACAGCAGTCGCACTATTGGAAAACATAGCTTGGACTGAAGCCTACAAAAGCCTATTCTTGCTCTTTTCCCGTGATTGATCAAACACATTTGGTGTGTCATCATATTGGTCTCTGACTTGTGGTCAGACTCGCTCAGGTGGAACAAACTTAAACTTGTGCCTTTTTCAATGCTGATTTGAATGTCATTGAGAAAATGAAGTGTCCCAAATCATCCTTTCTGTATTTAATAGTAATCCTCTAATATTCGAGTTTTTCAAAAGTATCTGTAATCCAATTACAATATTTTGGTAGTAACGTAACTGATTACAGTTACCGTTTTTTGTAATCTCTTGCGTGTAATGGATTACATGTAATCTCTTACTCCCCAACCTTGCTCGCACCCCTGCACATCGACTCGGTACTGGTATCCCAGGTACACTACACTGAGTGTACAAAACACAAGGAACACTTCCTAATAATTTTGAGTTGCACCTCCTTTTGCCCCCAGTACAGCCTCAATTAATTGGGGAATGGACTCTATAAGGTGTCGAAAGCGTTACACAGGGATGCTGGCCCATGTTGACTCCTATGCTTCCCACA
Source organism: Oncorhynchus mykiss (assembly GCF_013265735.2). Taxonomy (NCBI): domain Eukaryota; kingdom Metazoa; phylum Chordata; class Actinopteri; order Salmoniformes; family Salmonidae; genus Oncorhynchus; species Oncorhynchus mykiss. The sequence continues at coordinate 19,025,206 of NC_050571.1, forward strand.
GTTGTGTCAAGTTGGCTGGATGTCCTTTGGGTGGTGGACCATTCTTGATACACATGGGAAACTGTTGAGTGTGTAAAACCCAACAGCATTGCAGTTCTTGACACACTCAAACCGGTGTGCCTGACACCTACTACCATACCCCATTCAAAGACACTTAAATATTTTGTCTTGCCCATTCAACCTCTGAATGGTACACATACACAATCCATGTCTCAATTGTCTCATGGCTTAAAAATCCTTATTTAACCTGTCTCCTCCCCTTCATCTAAACTGATTGAATTGGATTTAACAAGTGACATCAATAAGGGATCATAGCTTTCACCTGGATTCACCTGGTCAGTCTGTCATAGAATTAGCAGGTATTCCTAATGTTTTGTACACGGTGTGTATATAGCCAACATCCTCATTACTCATTGTATATATTAATACTTTTATTATTGCTTGTTATTACTTTTTCTATTTTCATTTCACTGTTAGTCTACACTTGTTGTTTACGAAGCACGTGACAAATACAATTTGATTTGAATCTCTTTCAGCCACCAAGACATGCTTTTTAGCATCTTCAAACTTAACATTGTCATGTTTTAAAGAAGCCCTGGGTAAAGCCAATTGTAGCAACCTTAACACAATAACTAGCGACCTCATCAAGGGGTTTGGAACCCCCAGATATGCTACAGTATAGGCTTATTAACACCCATAGATTAAAATAATAAGAATATGACTGAAAAATGCTTCATGGGCATAGTTCAACTGTCACACCCCACCGTAACCCAAATAGAAGCTTGTTTTTTTTTACCATATAGCTTCACATAAATAGAATGGTGAATTAATGGATGGTTTATTCATTGCATCCATCTTTGTTTATATTTCTCCACCACTATCCCTCAACTGTTTAACAAAACGGAGGTGGGGTAACCACTTTGTGCTTGTTGTTTGAATTGCAGATTGCCCCTTTAAACTAGACTACAGGAAATAAAACCACAGAGACCTAGAGTGGTCCTCCAGCTCAGTTGGTACAGCATGGTGCTTAGCTCTTGCAATGCCACGATAGTGGGTTTGAGTCCCGGGACCACACATATGGATGTAAGTTGCTATGCATAAAAGCATTTGCCAAGTGTAATATATTATTATGATATATTAGCATGATTTGTACAAGGGGTGGAATTTTCTTCTGGATATAATTATCAAATTGAAAACAAATTTAGATGACCTGGACATTTGTAAACAGTAGGCTGTAATCAGCAATGGTTGGTTTATTTAGTGTTTTTTAAATATTTTTTTTACTATTTCTTTATTTTCAAATAGGAGGCATCCACTTGGTTTAACAAATACTCTGTTGCCAACAAAAATACATTATTACCCCTCTGGTGACACCTAGTGGACAGAAAAAGCAGCTCCAGAACCACTACTAACATAACGACAACCTATCTGAAGACAGGCTATTCCTTTTACAGACATGCCCAATATGAGCAAAGCGCCTTGTCATGAGTAATTAGGCTACGTATTACAATGTCTGACCCAATCACTTCTGGGTGGGTTAGGTCTAGGCTGTAGCATAATGCAGGCGCAAGGATGGAGGTTCTTTGGCAGCTGAGTGCAGTGATGATCTGGCATCATAGGGCAGCTGAGTGCAGTGATGACCTGGCATCATAGGGCAGCTGAGTGCAGTGATGACCTGGCATCATAGGGCAGCTGAGTGCAGTGATGACCTGGCATCATAGGGCAGCTGAGTGCAGTGATGACCTGGCATCATAGGGCAGCTGAGTGCAGTGATGATCTGGCATCATAGGGCACCTGAAAAAAAGAGTGTGGAAGGAAGTGGGATTTTATTTTTAATGTAAACCATAGGATACTTTCCAGAAATCCACTCTGACATAAATGAGCTGTGATGCTCTAAATAATGATTTTTGACAGATATAGAAAGCTAACATACAAGCATATGCTACATCACAATCTCTAATGTAGGCCTACGGTAAGTTATGTAAATAGCAAAGTATAATAACAGCATATAGCACATCACCCCAATTACAACAATTGCAGTTACAGTGCAGGAGTTCAATTAGGATTCGTAGGCTGTCCAGTGCTCTACGTGCAGTAATTTGCAGTTCAACTGTTCTGTTTTAGCAGATCTAACATAATTACACTGGATAAAAACAGGTTGTTTGGATGCTGGCTGATAGCAGTAATTCACGATAATTCCTGCATAATGACTGTTGGGCAGGCCTTCCCTGGGAGGAAGAGCAGCTCTGTCTTGTCGAGGTTGAGCTTGAGGTGGTGGGCCGACATCCAACCAGAGATATTTTCCAGGCACACAGAGATGTGTGTCGCAACATGGGTGTCAGAAAGGGGGAAGGAGAAAAGTAGAAAGAGTGTCAGAGGTGAGGGTCTAGCTCCGAGCTGTGGGGGACACCAGTAGTGAGAGTATGTGGTGCAGATACAGATCCTCTCCACGTCACCTGGTAGGAGCGGCCTGCCAGATAGGATGCAACCCAAGAGTGTGCAAAGCCTGAGACGCCCTGTGAAGGGGTAGAGGAGGATCTGATGGTTTATGGTGTCAAAGGCAGTGGATGGATCTAGGAGGATGAGAACAGAGGAGAGAGAGTCAGCTTTGGCAGTGCAGAGAGCCTCTATGACACAGAGAAGAGCAATCTCGGTTGAGTGACCCGTCTTGAATTCTGACTGGTTAGGGTCAAGAAGAACGTTCTGAGAGAGATAGCGAGAGAGTTGGTCACAGACAGCACGCTCAAGTGTTTTGGAAAGAAAAGAAAGAAAGGATACCGGTCTGTAGCTTTTGATGTCAGACGGGTCAAGTGTTGGTTTCTTGAGGAGGGGAGCGACTCAGGCAATTTCGAAGTCAGAGGGGACGCAGACAGTGGTCATGGATGAGTTGATGAGGGAAATGAGGAATGGGAGAGGGTCTCCAGAGATGGTCTGGAGGAGGGGAAGGGGTCGAGCGTCAGGTTGTCGGGTGGCCGGACCTCACTAGTCGCAGGATTTCATCTGGAGAGAGACCATTATCTGTCTGGCATCTGTAAGCTTAAGCCTCACACACACAGACATTGATGCAGGGCTGTAGATGTAATCAATCTGTAGATGTAAATAAATGTACAATATTCTGGTTATATTTTGAGAACCACATAATAATGTTCAGAATGGACTGGTGAATATGAAACTGTTAAACTGCTGATGAACAACTTCAGTTGTCTTGTGTTTCTGTCTGCTCCTGGGCCAAGCAGACCTGAACACCATTACTATTTTATAGTGACTATTTCCATAATCTCTCAGTTCACTTGGTGACCATATCCAAAGTCGTAAATATTACCCTTCAATTACCTTTATGTTATGTAAATAACAGGGTCAAACACCATACCAAGGGGGCCTTGGTCTGGTCAGATTGACCCATAGCTAAGAACTAAGAATAAAAACGAGTTGCTGACCTTTTCATTCCCGAGGCTCACCCTTGGCCCCAACACAGTCCTATACTGCACCTCTCTGCAACCAATAAATGCCCCTCCTTCACACGCCTCTGCTATGAATTCAAATTGACCATTAAACCGGAGTGGAGTTGTCTTTGATTAGTATTTTCAATATCAAACTCCCTATCTCCCTTACAGCTGGCTGTCTCAGTTCAATTAATTTTCAATTTAAGGCATTTATTGACAAGGGAAACATACAGTTGAAGTCGGAAGTTTACATACACTTAGGATGGAGTCATTAAAACTCATTTTTCAAACACTCCACAAATTCCTTGTTAACAAACTATAGTTTTGGCAAGTCAATTAGGACATCTACTTTGTGCATGACACAAGTAATTTTTCCAACAATTGTTTACAGACAAATTATTTCACTTAGAATTCACTGTCTCACATTTCCAGTGGGTCAGAAGTTTACATACACTAAGTTCACTGTGCCTTTAAACAGCTTCGAAAATTCCAGAAAATGATGTCATGGCTTTAGAAGCTTCTGATAGGATAATTAACATCATTTGAGTCAATTGGAGGTGTACCTGTGGATGTATTTCAAGACCTACCTTCAAACTCACTGGCTCTTTGCTTGACATCATGGGAAAATCAAAAGAAATCAGCCAAGACTTCAGAAAAAAATTGTAGACCTCCACAAGTCTGGTTCATCCTTGGGGGCAATTTCCAAATGCCTGAAGGTACCACGTTCATCTGTACAAACAATGGTACACAAGTATAAACACCATGGGACCACGCAGCCGTCATACCGCTCAGGAAGGAGACGCGTTTTGTCTCTAGAGATGAACGTACTTTGGAGCGAAAAGTGCAAGTCAATCCCAGAACAACAGCAAAGGACCTTGTTAAGATGCTGGAGGAAACAGGTACAGAATTATCTATATCCACAGTAAAACGAGCCCTATATCGACATAACTTGAAAGGCCGCTCAGCAAGGAAGAAGCCACTACTCCAAAAACGCCATAAAAAAGACAGACTACGGTTTGCAACTGCACATGGGGACAAAGATCGTACTTTTGGAGAAATGTCCTCTGGTCTGGTGAAACAAAAATATAACTATTGTATGGCATTAATGGCCATCGTTATGTTTGGAGGAAAAAGGGGGAGGCTTGCAAGCTGAAGAACACCATCCCAACCGTGAAGCACGGTTTCAAATGTCATATTATGTCTATATACAGTGTTGTAACGATGTGCAAATAGTTAAAGTACACAAGGGAAAATAAATAAACATAAATATGGATTGTATTTACAATGCCGTTTGTTCTTCACTGGTTGCCGTTTGCTTGTTGCAACAGGTCACAAATCTTGCTGCCGGGATTGCGCACTGGCGTATTTCACCCAATAGATTTGGGAGTTTATCAAAATTGGATTTGTTTTTGAATTCTCTCTCTCTCTTACAGCTGTCTCTCCCTCCCTCTTACATCTCTCTCTCTCTCTCTCTGTCCCTCTCTCTTACAGCTCTCTGTCTCTCTCTCCCTTACAGCTGTCTCTCGCTCTCTCGCTCTGTCTCTCTCTCTCTCTGTCTCTCACCCACCCACCCATCTGGCTCTCTCTCCCTTACAGCTGTCTCTCTCTCTCTCGCTCTGTCTCTCTCTCTCTGTCTCTCTCTCTCTGTCTCTCACCCACCCACCCTCCTGGCTCTCTCTCCCTTACAGCTGTCTCTCTCTCTCTCGCTCTGTCTCTCTCTCTCTGTCTCTCACCCACCCACCCACCTGGCTCTCTGTCCCTTACAGCTCAGCTGAGTTATGACCCAGGAGTGCACCTCACTGTTTGGTGGCGTGTAATTTGAATACAGATTAGCTGGCCCCAGTGTTCCAGTGCTTTGCCATTACCATTACTGGGGACAGTAATTTGACTAATGAACACACAGGTTATCGCAAGGTCATCACCTTCTCTGCTCATGTGGGGTGGGGTGGGGGGGTGGGGGTGGAGGCGGCGGCAGTGGGCGGCCCACTTTTGGTGGCAGGGCGACGACGTCTTTCGATAGCATAATTAGTTCCTTTAATTAAGAGTTTAGACAGCTTATTGAATAAATCCTCTTGTAATTAAGCAGCCAATCTCCTATTCCGATCATTCTTGAGTTGTTTCCCACTCCCTCCCACTTCCTTTTTCCATTTGAATGTTTCCTAAATTCCTTCTCTTGTGCTGTAAGTGGTATACATTCTTCTGAGTGTTGCCTACCACCCAGATCCTACTACCCACCCTACCACCCAGATCCTACTACCCATCCTACCACCCAGATCCTACTACCCACCCTACCACCCAGATCCTACTACCCATCCTACCACCCAGATCCTACTACCCACCCTACCACCCAGATCCTACTACCCACCCTACCACCCAGATCCTACTACCCACCCTACCACCCAGATCCTACTACCCACCCTACCACCCAGATCCTACTACCCACCCTACCACCCAGATCCTACTACCCACCCTACCACCCAGATCCTACTACCCACCCTACCACCCAGATCCTACTACCCACCCTACCACCCAGATCCATGCTTGTGTTTACCTTTAGCACCCTACCTTTGCTTTATTTCCACCTAAACACAGAAAGTCAACACTTTGCTGATAATATTGTACTGCATTTTTGTGTCTAGATTGAATCGAATGTACAGCCAAGTAGTGCAGAGTGTCTTGTTTTGGGCTATTAATACAACCCAAGCCTCTTAGGTTAGGTCTCTTCAGACTTCCTGTTGCTCAACCATAATGACATGTTGGCACGCTGCTGATAGTGAAGTAGGTCCAAATCTTCACAGGTAGTCATCATCTTATCAGCTCATGTTGTTAACATTACTGATCATAATGTCAAAGGGTTAGAGGAATCTGTCAAGAGAGACCTTGGCTGACTGCTTCAAATGGAACAACAGTATGCTTATAACATACGTATTGAGAGTGAAAGCCACCCAGATGCAGAGAGGTTTGTCACTCCTATCTGTCTGGTTCCCGGGGCCAATGTTGTGCGGCGCGGCCTGTTTAATGAATGCCCAGTCAACAGAGTCCTCCTCCATTTCTTCACAACCTCACTCCACCAGGTATATCTTTCAGAATATTTTCTGCATTTTATTGCGCTTAGCACACCTCCTGACTCCCGTGATCTTTTAATCCCCTCAGCCATTACTTCTGCAGTGTTGCTGAACCTCCCAGGTCTCCTATACTAGCTACCCCTCACCCTGCCTGCCTTCCTCCCCTCACGTCATTATTCACCCCCCTGCTCCGTTTGGATGGAGGTGGCTGTCTGGCTGATGTCCCAATGTATTTGTCACTTTCACACGAGGAGGTCAAAACGGCAGGCCTGTCTTTTTTTCAGCTTTTTCATTCTCTTTTAAGTAAAACATTAACATCTTCCATTCCTTTAGAGAAAAATCATTAAAATATTTTAACAGTGGCAATCTAGGCATCTTTATCTTTTGATATCCTTTCTATCCTCCTCACCTACAGATAACAGCTTGTTATCTACTCCAAAATCCACCCCACATAATTAAATAGAAATGATCAACTGATAGTTATAAAAAAAAAACCTTGGCATCCTTGAAGTGTCTGCCCTTCAGTGCCAGTGAGGTGAGCCGTCAGTCCCCGTGTGCTTGCTATGTGTTGTCTATCTGATGGTATGGTAGTATGCTTTGGGTCAGACTGGACTCACCATTGATAATTCAGTTAGAGGACAAAATGACCATTATCAGTTGCCAAACGAATTGCTCATTAGAAATGGTGCCTGGAAAAGTACATTGTGTTGAGATTACTGCTGAGTCTATGATGAATCATTAGAAAGATGCAGCTGATTGACAGTTGATCTTCCATTGACAATTTATCAAGATCCTTGAAATTATGCGCTTAGTTGTCATTCAGTGACTAACAAACAAACCATATGGGATGTTTGTACCTGAAGAACTCATTTGAAAATAAATGTGTTTTTATTATTGCAATAAAAATCATAATCACTTCAATAATGACCTCAATTTGGAATGATCAAAACACTGACCTCAAACGTATTTCTGCATAATTAAGATGATACACACAGCAAGTCATCTTAAACTATAGTCATTTAAACTCTTTTACAGAGGGTGACTTGTAGGCTACCTGAGCGAAGTTACTCACAGAGCAGCTTAAGATGAGGAGACCGTGCATTCATAAGAATTATGTCCCTTTTATTGCACACTGTAAAATGCACAGCTGATTTATCTAACAGTCCTCTCACTGCATCGGAAACTCATTTCAATCAGAAATGGCAGAAGTTGATTTAAGAATTCATTCTTTAATGGGCTAGCCTTGGTCAAATTTAAACATATTCAATTAATCAGCAAAACATTCAATATGCCCTGTCTTAAACCCAGTTAAGCAAACAAAGGCCTTTTAATATACATTTTCCGGGAGATTTCTTTATTGATTTGGTGCAAAATGATTTGTGTGATACATTCTACTGGATCAATAAAGGGCGAATCAATATCTTATATAGAAAAATAATCCCATCAAAGATGAAGTGCCAAGGAACTGTAAAAGGCCAAACTTTTAACGTTTACAACTAGTGATGTCCTGAGGCATAGCTACTCAACTAGAGATGTCCTGAGACATAGCTACTCAACTAGAGATGTCCTGAGGCATAGCTACTCAACTAGAGATGTCCTGAGACATAGCTACTCAACTAGAGATGTCCTGAGACATAGCTACTCAACTAGAGATGTCCTGAGGCATAGCTACTCAACTAGAGATGTCCTGAGACATAGCTACTCAACTAGAGATGTCCTGAGACATAGCTACTCAACTAGAGATGTCCTGAGACATAGCTACTCAACTAGAGATGTCCTGAGGCATAGCTACTCAACTAGAGATGTCCTGAGGCATAGCTACTCAACTAGTGATGTCCTGAGGCATAGCTACTTAACTAGTGATGTCTTGAGGCATAGCTACTCAACTAGTGATGTCCTGAGGTATAGCTACTTAACTAGTGATGTCCTGAGGCATAGCTACTTAACTAGTGATGTCTTGAGACATAGCTACTCAACTAGTGATGTCCTAAGGCATAGCTACTCAACTAGTGATGTCCTGAGACATAGCTACTTAACTAGTGATGTCTTGAGACATAGCTACTCAACTAGTGATGTCCTGAGACATAGCTACTCAACTAGTGATGTCTTGAGGCATAGCTACTTAACTAGTGATGTCCTGAGGCATAGCTACTTAACTAGTGATGTCTTGAGACATAGCTACTCAACTAGTGATGTCCTGAGGCATAGCTACTCAACTAGTGATGTCTTGAGGCATAGCTACTCAGCTAGTGATATCTTGAGACATAGGTACTCAACTAGTGATGTCCTGAGGCATAGCTACTCAACTAGTAATGTCCTGAGGCATAGCTACTCAACTAGTAATGTCCTGAGGCATAGCTACTCAACTAGTGATGTCCTGAGGCATAGCTACTCAACTAGTAATGTCCTGAGGTATAGCTACTCAACTAGTGATGTCTTGAGACATCGCTACTAAACTAGTGATGTCCTGAGGCATAACTATGCAACTAGTGATGTCCTGGGGCATAGCTACTTAACTAGTGATGTCCTGAGGCATAGCTACTCAACTAGTAATGTCCTGAGGTATAGCTACTCAACTAGTGATGTCCTGAGGCATAGCTACTCAACTAGTGATGTCCTGAGACATAGCTACTCAACTAGTGATGTCCTGAGACATAGCTACTCAACTAGTGATGTCCTGAGGCATAGCTACTCTGCTGATCTGCTGAAACGCAGGAGATCTTTACATAACAAACTTGTCCTTATTTCGACCACAGCAAATAATGATCTGCAAAATTGCGTAGAACTAAATACACATGAAAATGTACATACATGGCTCAATTTTCAAAGTTGATTGTGTGTGGATCGTGACAGCGACTGCTTCCATTTTTATAACTAGGAAAGAAGCTTAATGTGACTGCAGAAGTAGGCAGTCATTGTCTGACCTGGTGGAGAATCTGGAACTGTCCAAGATCCTGAAGGGCATCATCAAGCAAGGCATCTCTATACATGTCCTTCATAGGAGTGACTTTAAATGGTCTTGCCATATTGTTTCCATAAGAATAACTCCATCTTAAATCTTTCTAAATTGTAATATACTGGGGTAAAGGGAAAAGACTGGGAACATTGCAATGCAAATACTGTACATTCAATGACTTTTTAGACATTTAAACCAATGGCAGTATATGCACAGCCTCAGAATTAGATTTAACCAAAGGGAGCCTTCCCAAACCAGCTGAAGTGCACTTGCTTGGCTGGCTACAGGAGGCTAAAGCAATGTCAACTCCAAGAGGATGATAAATTGCGTTTGTTTAAGACATCATTACATTGTACTTTTTTTTTTATGGAGGTCAGTATTTAATAACAGTTGAGGTTGATGGAGGAACGCAGGCGGCCTCACCGGACGTCCCTACTGGTCAGCGGGGGTGACGGGCCATGACTACAAACATGAGGATATTACAGAGGCTGGACTGCTCCGGGATGTTGTCGTAATCTCACACAATCTGCTGCCTGCTCTTGTGTGTAATATCCTGCTGAAAACTTTCACTGAGGGAGACCAGGGAGGGAGGGTGAAAAACCCCCGGCACAAATCGGAGGGTAGTTGTTTTAAATTACAGGCAAACGGTTCTCGAAGTGAACAACTTCTTCACCCAAGCACTTTATAAAGTTGTCAGGATTATTTGCTCCCCAGCACAAATGAATGCAGCCATCAATGTTTGACCTGGTGTTACCTGAGACGTATGCACTATAAAGGTTGCAGGGCAAAAGCTTTCTTGTTTCTGGCAAGTATAGTAGGCTATTCCTTTATTAGAAAAATAATCCAATGTAAAACACAATGTCTTGCATTCGGGCTATTTTTCAGAACCTTATGCATCCATGCATTGCATAGCCCCAGAAAGACACAGTCAAACCTGTATGGATATGCACAAGCTTTAGGCTGTAGCCTATGTGGACACTATAAGGCTTATAATTCCATCACACTACATCATCTATAGATCAGGGTAACCTACCCCATGACACTACATCATCTATAGATCAGGGTAACCTACCCCATGACACTACATCATCTATAGATCAGGGTAACCTACCCCATGACACTACAGCATCTATAGATCAGGGTAACCTACCCCATGACACTACAGCATCTATAGATCAGGGTAACCTACCCCTTGACACTACATCATCTATAGATCAGGGTAACCTACCCCATGACACTACAGCATCTATAGATCAGGGTAACCTACCCCATGACACTACAGCATCTATAGATCAGGGTAACCTACCCCATGACACTACAGCATCTATAGATCAAGGTAACCTACCCCATGACACTACATCATCTATAGATCAGGGTAACCTACCCCATGACTCTACAGCATCTATAGATCAGGGTAACCTACCCCATGACACTACATCATCTATAGATCAGGGTAACCTACCCCATGACACTACAGCATCTATAGATCAGGGTAACCTACCCCATGACACTACATCATCTATAGATCAGGGTAACCTACCCCATGACACTACAGCATCTATAGATCAGGGTAACCTACCCCATGACACTACAGCATCTATAGATCAGGGTAACCTACCCCATGACACTACAGCATCTATAGATCAGGGTAACCTACCCCATGACACTACATCATCTATAGATCAGGGTAACCTACCCCATGACACTACATCATCTATAGATCAGGGTAACCTACCCCATTACACTACATCATCTATAGATCAGGGTAACCTACCCCATGACACTACAGCATCTATAGATCAGGGTAACCTACCCCATGACACTACAGCATCTATAGATCAAGGTAACCTACCCCATGACACTACATCATCTATAGATCAGGGTAACCTACCCCATGACTCTACAGCATCTATAGATCAAGGTAACCTACCCCATGACACTACAGCATCTATAGATCAGGATAACCTACCCCTTAACACTACATCATCTATAGATCAGGGTAACCTACCCCTTGACACTACATCATCTATAGATCAGGGTAACCTACCCCTTGACACTACATCATCTATAGATCAGGGTAACCTACCCCATTACACTACATCATCTATAGATCAGGGTAACCTACCCCATGACACTACAGCATCTATAGATCAGGGTAACCTACCCCATGACACTACATCATCTATAGATCAGGGTAACCTACCCCATGACACTACAGCATCTATAGATCAAGGTAACCTACCCCATGACACTACATCATCTATAGATCAGGGTAACTTACCCCATGACTCTACAGCATCTATAGATCAAGGTAACCTACCCCATGACACTACAGCATCTATAGATCAGGGTAACCTACCCCTTAACACTACATCATCTATAGATCAGGGTAACCTACCCCTTGACACTACATCATCTATAGATCAGGGTAACCTACCCCATGACACTACAGCATCTATAGATCAGGGTAACCTACCCCATGACACTACAGCATCTATAGATCAGGGTAACCTACCCCATGACACTACAGCATCTATAGATCAAGGTAACCTACCCCATGACACTACATCATCTATAGATCAGGGTAACCTACCCCATGACTCTACAGCATCTATAGATCAGGGTAACCTACCCCATGACACTACATCATCTATAGATCAGGGTAACCTACCCCATGACACTACAGCATCTATAGATCAGGGTAACCTACCCCATGACACTACATCATCTATAGATCAGGGTAACCTACCCCATGACACTACAGCATCTATAGATCAGGGTAACCTACCCCATGACACTACAGCATCTATAGATCAGGGTAACCTACCCCATGACACTACAGCATCTATAGATCAGGGTAACCTACCCCATGACACTACATCATCTATAGATCAGGGTAACCTACCCCATGACACTACATCATCTATAGATCAGGGTAACCTACCCCATTACACTACATCATCTATAGATCAGGGTAACCTACCCCATGACACTACAGCATCTATAGATCAGGGTAACCTACCCCATGACACTACAGCATCTATAGATCAAGGTAACCTACCCCATGACACTACATCATCTATAGATCAGGGTAACCTACCCCATGACTCTACAGCATCTATAGATCAAGGTAACCTACCCCATGACACTACAGCATCTATAGATCAGGATAACCTACCCCTTAACACTACATCATCTATAGATCAGGGTAACCTACCCCTTGACACTACATCATCTATAGATCAGGGTAACCTACCCCTTGACACTACATCATCTATAGATCAGGGTAACCTACCCCATTACACTACATCATCTATAGATCAGGGTAACCTACCCCATGACACTACAGCATCTATAGATCAGGGTAACCTACCCCATGACACTACATCATCTATAGATCAGGGTAACCTACCCCATGACACTACAGCATCTATAGATCAAGGTAACCTACCCCATGACACTACATCATCTATAGATCAGGGTAACTTACCCCATGACTCTACAGCATCTATAGATCAAGGTAACCTACCCCATGACACTACAGCATCTATAGATCAGGGTAACCTACCCCTTAACACTACATCATCTATAGATCAGGGTAACCTACCCCTTGACACTACATCATCTATAGATCAGGGTAACCTACCCCATGACACTACATCATCTATAGATCAGGGTAACCTACCCCTTAACACTACATCATCTATAGATCAGGGTAACCTACCCCTTGACACTACATCATCTATAGATCAGGGTAACCTACCCCATGACACTACATCATCTATAGATCAGGGTAACCTACCCCATGACACTACATCCTCTATAGATCAGGGTAACCTACCCCATGACCCTACATTATCTATTGATCAGGGTAACCTACCCCATGACCCTACATTATCTATAGATCAGGGTAACCTACCCCATGACCCTACATTATCTATAGATCAGGGTAACCTACCCCATGACCCTACATCATCTATAGATCAGGGTAACCTACCCAATGACACTACCGCATCTACAGATCAGGGTAACCTACCCCATGACACTACAGCATCTATAGATCAGGGTAACCTACCCCATGACACTACAGCATCTACAGATCAGGGTAACCTACTCCTTGACACTACAGCATTTATAGATCAGGGTAACCTACCCCTTGACACTACAGCATCTATAGATCAGGGTAACCTACCCCATGACACTACAGCATCTATAGACCAGGGTAACCTACCCCTTGACACTACAGCATATATAGATCAGGGTAACCTACCCCATGACATTATAGCATCTATAGACCAGGGTAACCTACCCCTTGACACTACAGCATCTACAGATCAGGGTAACCTACCCCATGACACTACAGCATCTATAGACCAGGGTAACCTACCCCTTGACACTACAGCATCTATAGATCAGGGTAACCTACCCCTTGACACTACAGCATCTATAGATCAGGGTAACCTACCCCTTGACACTACAGCATCTATAGATCAGGGTAACCTACCATTTGACACTAAAGCAAATGTGCAGATGAATACCACAGATCCAAACATCCCTTGTATAGTGTCAAGATCAGCAGGTCTAATACAGGAATCCCCCATGGTACCCCCTACCAATAGTCCTGTCCCCTTAGCAGGGCTCCATCACTGCTGAACCAGTCTGACTCTTGCCCTCTTCTGTTGAGCCTATATTCCCCAGGCTGAGTGGTGTGATGAAGATATAACCGAGTCATCAACCTTTGGGGAATGATGTGACCTGTGTGATATCCTGGTAGTGACTCCTGCACAATGTCTCTGGTATGATGGCCATCTTCCACCGTACAGAATAAAGCAGAAGCTATTGAGTTGTTAGGGGAGCGATTGGCTGGGTTTTACAACAGGAAAGTGATTCCCCTGAGCTGTCAGGATACATCAGTGGCTTTACTATCTGAAGACCGTAACTGGAGATAGACCTTGACTGGTCAAGGGTTCCTCACCAATGAAAAATTATCTTTGAAAAAAATATATATTATATAACTTTAAGTGGATATCATAATTAATTATTATTATTGTACTTTTATTTAATGCCTTTAGATTACACATTTCACAGAAGTCAGAGGAAACTAAATAAATCTACATTTAACACCCCCCCCCCCCCAGACTATTAAAAAAAAGAATGAACCTAAAAAACCAACCAGACTAGACAAAAGTACAACAGAAATAAACTGCTTGTGTCCGAATACCATACTAGAGCACTACATAAACAGCATACTATGTACATATCATTGCATGCCATTTAGCATGTACTGTTTAGTAAGAAGTATGCAGTATGCTACGGCCGCAATGCAGTACCTGAATGCAGCTCCTGAATGGCTCAGTAGGTGGGCATGGGCCAAGTGAGGGTGGATTTTTCCAAATTCAACTGACATGCATCCATTAATCAGCATGATAATAGAGCCCCACAGTAGAAGTGTCATAATACCTAGCGGTCAAACAAAGAAATGGTTCCAATCATTTTTTCCAGCACATGTTTTTCCAATAGAGAATTTTAGAAACACTTAAAATAAGGGTTGTGTTTCACGTAGGCTTACCCTGGTGTGACATTTTGATAACCATGTAGATCTCTCTAGGACAAAGTGACTTTTATCAATATATTTGGCTCTATTTACTCTGACTCGAAAATGCTAATTAGCATCAAAGTAGACGTCACGCAACACTACAAGTCCCTGCAAGCTCCTGCACATCATCTCTAGCTGACATCTTTTCTAACAGGTATTGTGTCAATTTAAAACTTGCACAAGACAGTTCACAGAATTTTCTATTTAAAGAAATGTAGACAATTTATTAATTCCTAAAATTTTGCTAACATTAGATAGTTAATCCAGAGATTCTTACCTTGCCTCGATTCGGCAGTCTCGTCCAGATCATTATGGCATTTGTAGTTCTTTATGATAGTCATATTAGAAGCTAATTAGCATTTCATTTTAGGGGGGGTGAATATATTGATAAAAGTCACCTTGTCCTAGAGAAACTTACACAGTTATCAAAACATCACACCAGGGTAAGCCTACATGAAACACAGCCCTTATTTTTAGTGTTTTTAAAATCCCCTATGGGAAAAATGAATGGTGGAAAAACGATTGGAACCATTTCCATGTTTGCCCGCTAGGTTTAATGACTCACACTGTGGTACTTCATAGAGCTCATCTTCCAATTCCATGAATTTCTCTAAACTCTGAATAGAATAGGAATGGAGTTATAAGCCTACTCAGGCTGGTTATAGGCATACTATCACATTTCACACATACCATACCAAAGATGTAGCCAACTTTGCAATACTCGTGATCATTTCAAGGAGAAATTAACCTACTACATTTGAACACCACTTCAGAAGTTGACCAATTAAGTAGCCTAATTTTGTTTGGCTACTTGAAGATAACTTTTTCCAATGCATTGTGGAAAAGTGTGCATTGAATTCTACTAGATGAAGAGCTGAGATGAGTATAAAATTGTGGCATTTAAACCGCAGCGCAGCGGTTTAAGGCACTGTATCTCAGTGCCAGAGGCATCACTACAGTCCCTGGTTCGAATCCAGGTTGCATCACATCCTGCCAAGATGGGGCGCCGCACAATTGGCCCAGCGTCGTCCGAGTTTGGCTGGGGTAGGCCGTCATTGTAAATATGATTTTTTTCTTATCTGACTTGCCAAGGTAAATAAAAAATATTATTAAACTGTATATTTTTCGCACTCACACAGCTTACTATTTAGGACTCAAGCATTGGGTATTCGGACACGGCCACTGACTAACGATCAGCATATTAAAAGGCAATACAATTAGAAATATCATTGTTGAGCCCAAGAAATTATAAAAAATATTTTTTAAAAATAGAATAAAACACACTTAGTTTATATACTGTGTACATAAATGTACCGTAGCAAACCGTTCACTACAGTATGACTCTTATTGCGAACCGTTCACTACAGTATGACTCTTATTGGGAACCGTTCACTACAGTATGATTCTTATGGCGAACCGTTCACTTCAGTATGACTCTTATTGCTACATTCTTGATTCCGTCCCAGTCTGATAAAGGAATTTTCTAGTGTGCTATGTATTATATGATGAAATCATATTTCACTGAGGAGGACTTTACTTGAGCATCCAAGATAATACCCAACTATCTCTATTGGTGTTAAAAATGTGTCTGGTAATATAATCATTGAGTTTTCCACACAACATTTGATACAATTCTGTCAATAGCATGCCAGATGTGTCTAGGAGTGTGTTTTGATGTAGATGCCATCTCCAATATTCTCCCGTGTCATCTAATGGATACATCACTTTGCTCCCTGAAAGACTGCCCTGTCTGTCCTCCAGCAGACCAGCATGTCTGAGACACATCATCCACAAGAACAAAATAATAAAACGGAATGGATACCTTGTATCGTCTGCAACTCACCTGAAATAAGTCACATGTCGACTCTGTAGAGGATAATAAATAGTTGGTATTTTAAATCATATTAAGTCAATTACAACTATATATTTTATTATTGCTTCCCCCACATTTATCACGGGGCATTTATTGCTGTTGTGACTGAGGTTATGTCAAGCCACAAGGTGGTGAGACTAAGGCACTTCATTAAACTGCCTCCATCGCTGGGTACTCAATCCCAATACACAAGAGACTGTGTGATTTTATCAAAAGCCCTGGAAATTGAAGCCATCACTATAAGATGTCTGGGAATTAAGCAGGCCTAGCTGGAGACATAGACATCCTGCAACATACAGATCTTGGATTCCTTTAGAGGACATTATGCAGTAAAGAAGGAGCATTCTATCTGTAAAGATACTGTTAGAGTTTGGAAAAATGTGCTCTGAGTAATGTCTGGACCACAGAAGCATAGAGGAACTGCTCCAGGATATTAAGTGTTCCTGTCCCCACTTTGTCGATGTGTTTGGGTTCTCTGTAAGGTACGCTTGATTTTGTACATTTTTGGTCACAAGCAACTTCTACTTTTGGCATGTATCTAGTAAAACGTCATTTTCTGGAATGCGTAATTAACATATGACCTATCAAACCTCAACTTTAAATAAAGATAACACTTACAATGTAAAATACTGTTTTAAAGCTTGTTGACCTTTTCTCAGGTCAACTGACTTTCCTCAGGTCAACTGACTTTCCTCAGGTCAGCTGTCAGGTCAACTGTCTTTCCTCAGGTTAACTGTCAGGTCAACTGTCTTTTCTCAAGTTAACTGTCAGGTCAACTGTCTTTCCTCAGATCAACTGTCAGGTCAACTGTCTTCCCTCAGATCAACTGTCAGGTCAACTGTCTTTCTTGATGTCAACTGTCTTTCCTCAGGTCAACTGTCAGGTCAACTGTCTTTCCTCAGGTCAACTGTCTTTCCTCAGGTCAACTATCTTTCCTCAGATCAACTGTCAGGTCAACGGTCTTTCCTCAAATCAACTGCCCGGTCAACTGTATTTCCTCAGGTCAACTGTCTTTCCTTAGATCAACTGTCAGGTCAACTGTCTTTCCTCAGGTCAACTGTCTTTCCTCAGGTCAACGGTCTTTCCTCAGGTCAACTGTCTTTCCTCAGGTCAACTGTCAGGTCAACTGTCTTTCCTCAGGTCAACTGTCAGGTTAACTGTCTTTCCTCAGATCAACTGTCTTTCCTCAGGTCAACTGTCAGGTCAACTGTCTTTCCTCATGTCAACTGTCTTTTTTCAGATCAACTGTCTTTTCTCAGGTCAGCTGTCAGGTCAACTGTTTTTTCTCAGCTCAGCTGTCAGGTTAACTGTTTTTCCTCAGGTCAACTGTCAGGTCAAATGTCTTATATCCTTGAGAAAAATGAAGTTGTAAATGTGGTAAGATGCTATATTTCAGAAAGTAGTAGTAAATACAACAACAGCAGCATCTATGTATTCCCTCATGTCTGTCTGGTGAGCTTTATGTAGGGATATCAGCAAGGTCATGACAAATTAAATAATGAGAAGAGGATCCCTTATATGGCTGCTTCGATGCCTCATAATGCTTCACTTGTCTTAGCTGGGAAGGTAACACAGTATTCTCATTGATTTAACTACCGCACACAAATGAACACAGCCATATGGAACACACATGTTGAGATCAAGCAGCTGATACATAAAGCCACCAAGCAGAAAACAAATCCTACCTCCGATGCTCAGCTCGGTGGCTCTCCCACAACATAGTCCCCTTTACGGAACAATGGCATGGGAATAATTTCCTAGATGGCAATATCATATTCCCCCTTATCCATGTGAAGAATGTCCAAAACATAAATTAATGTTGGAAAAAATACATTGGAATATTCCGATTTATGATTTGATTATTAATTATGTGGTTTAACTTATTCATATTTTATATGGTGGAAAAATAATAACCTAATTAGTTTAATTTGTCTTTGTCAAATGATGATACACTGTCCATACAATTAGGATAGATATTATATATTTGACCTGTGTTTTAAGTATTGTATGACATCACATGTTATGAATGTTTTAAAATTATTCCAGCATGGTTAGAGACCTTTCTGGAGGTGAATTGTTATCCAGCACCTCATATTGTCCCTGGAATTTAATTGTCCCATCACGTCTCCCCCCACTTAAATACGGTTAATTTGATCAATACTTAATTTTTTTCACCTGCCTCTTTTTTTCTTCTGCTGAGCGGTGATAAGCAGGCGAGGGGGCAGCGGGAGGAGTGAATAGTCCGTTTTTTTTTTTTTTTTTTTTTGCTCTCCTCGGGCCTCTGCCATTCGGAGTGATTTAATTTATACCACAGTAGTGGCTCTGCAATTACCCTGTCTATTGCCGTCGACAGTATCTCACTATCTTTTAAATGGATCCAGCTTGACTCGTCCAGCCAGGCAAACAGTACAAATGATGCCATTCCTCATGCTGCGAGTGCTAAAGAGATAAGTTCCTTAAAGAGCCGCTCATTTATCAGCTGATACAAGGAGGATACTTACAAGCCCACACTGTTGTTTAGGCGTTTTGACAGTCTGCACCCCCCCCCCCTCTTTTTTTGTAATCACCCCGTTGGGGTTGTCAGTAATTGATCTGATTTGTTTGGTGAGGCAGGGGACCCTTTGGTCAAGGGGACCCCATTTGGCCCATTGTTGTCCCTGACTCATGTCAATAATGTCCACAATGGCTCAAACAAATAAGCCACTTGACTTCTGTATTTGAGGAATACATACTGCAATCTCATGAACCTGTGAGTCATTACATGATGTGAATGTTGTGTGGTGTGTAGATACAGTTAACCCTTTACATTACGTCTTAATCTTCTGGCTGGAAAGCATGTGAATAACACACAGAATTGCCTCCGATAGATAGTGTTACGTTTGTTAATCAGTCTTTCTTAGTTTGCTGTTTTTCAGAATGTTACCATTAGTCTGTCCAATGTTGTGTTTATGTCAGTCCTATGGTGTGTTTACTGCATTCTAAAGCAGGGGTCCCCAACTACATTCCGCTGGGGGACAATTTTACCTTGAGTGGCTGGCTGGTGGGGAGGGGGGGGCAGAACATAGTTATAAATAATTTGTACATTGCATATTGACCGCACATTTTTAATTGTTTTATTTAACCTTTATTTAAGAACAAATTCTTATTTACAATGATGGCCTACCTCCCCGGGCCAAACCCTCCCCTAACCCGGACGACACTGGGCCAGTTGTGCACCGCCCTATGTGACTCCAGATCACGGACGGTTGTGACACAGCCTGGGAACGAACCAGGGACTGTAGTGATGCCTCTAACACTGCAATACAGTGGATTAGACCACTGCGCCACTCAGGAATCCCAAACAGATCTAGTATTTGACAAAAATAAGATTATTTCAAACCTTAATTACATTTTGATAAGATCACATATGCCTCTCTGTTTATTGGTAGGAATACTTGGGAACAGATTTCCTAAATTCAAATATGTTATGTCCAACAACAAAAATTCAGAATATATATATATATATATTTTTTTTGGGGGGGGGGTGTCAAATAAAATCAGGGAAATCTTGTTCTAAAGTATAGTCTATTTAGTTATTTGGTGCTACATCTGTTCTATAGTGTGCATAGTCTGTTTCACGTAGTGCTGATTGTCTTATTGTGTGCTTAATCATTCTGTACTTGGAATTCCCTCGTGTCTGATCACTGATGGTCCAAGTCCAAACCTCTTGCACCTGAATATTATCCAGAATCATTTCTTTAAGAGTCCATGACCTGCATTAAAAAGTACATAGACTTCTAAAGCACTCAGATACTTAATTTAAGAAGCATTTTAAACAAGAGGTCCAAGTGGCCATTAACAACTCCTCATTAACTTGACTATTACACTAATTAATTAATGTGAGAAATTTCACAACCAGTTAGCAGCCAGATGGCTTACCTTCCAGAGGAAAGAATGGTCCTAATGTAGGAGAGTTACTTAAACGCTACAAAGGAACATGTTAATTTTCACATATTTGTTTTGTTTAAGTACTAACATTTAAGTTCCCAAGAGAGGCAAAGATCACCTGCTGGATTCTAGCTT
Organism: Oncorhynchus mykiss; assembly: GCF_013265735.2. Lineage (NCBI taxonomy): Eukaryota > Metazoa > Chordata > Actinopteri > Salmoniformes > Salmonidae > Oncorhynchus > Oncorhynchus mykiss. The sequence continues at coordinate 19,046,201 of NC_050571.1, forward strand.
GCTTGACTTAAAAGTAATCTAATTGTGTAAGAACCATCACTTGTATGACAAATCTTGTTGGTGGTGTTGACATTTTTAGGGCTCAATTTTGTCTTGAAGTCCACAGTTGAATTGATTCAAACTATACTGAACAACAATATAAACGCTACACGTAAAGTGTTGGTACCATATTTCATGAGCTGAAATAAAAGATCCCCAAAATATTCCATATGCACAAAAAGCTTATTTCTCTCAACTGTTGTTCACAAATTTGTTTACATCCCTGTTAGTGAGCATTTCTCCTTTGCCAAGGTAATCCATCCACCTGACAGGTGTGGCACATCAAGAAGCATATCATGATCAGTACACAGGTGCACCTTGTGCTGGGGACAATAAAAGGCCAATAAATTGTGCAGTTTTGTCACACAACACAATGACAACCGTAGACCACGTGTAACCCCGTCAGCCCAGGACCTCACATCTGGCAGGATTGCCTGAGACCAGCCACCTGGACAGCTGATGAAACTGAGGAGTATTTCTGTCTGTAATAAAGCCCTTTTGTGGGCAAAAACTCAGTCTGATTGGCTGAGCCTTGCTCCCAAGTGGGTGGACCTGGCTCCCAATTTATTTAAATGGTCTGATTTCCTTATATGAACTGTTACTCAGTAAAATTGTTGAAATTGTTGCATGTTGACTTTATATTTTTGTTCAGCACAAAGACTGTTGATGTAAATTGCCTCTGTAACAAAATAGTACTGAAATCCTTCTTTTGACATTAGGTTCCTCTTACTACTAAGCCCCAAAGAGGTGGGGGAGGGGGGGGGGATAGAGCACTGTTATTTATTCAGTGTGTCATTAAAGAGGATGAGCTGCCACATATATCCACGGCCAAAAGAAAACATTGTGGAGAGGTCATGAGTTAGGTGAAGACTCACCATGTTGAAATAGAGCCAATGCTTCTCTCATCTGGAGCTGTAATCTAAATGACCTGTAATGTCCTGGTGCAGGCAGATCCTCCCATCACCTCTGTCATCCTGATGTGATGTGCTGCATGAACCCGTCACCTAGAGCCAGGTCCACCTTGCTGCACCTCCACAGACTCCACATGCACACTACACCACAGTCAGCCCACCACACCACACAAAGGGACAGTATGTTCAAGCGGCCTCCAATACCAACATGTTAGATCTGAGCTAACTAAAGAGAAATGTTTCTTTTAGGATGGATCTATATGTGTAACAACTGGTCTGTTCACACTCGAGTTGTATAGGTCACTCCTATATTTTTCCGGGCCAAAATGTATGCTTAAAAACTACATTGCTTTATTTTTTCCCACCATGCACTTCAGCCCCAACAGTATCCTTCCACTGGCATCCCAGCCTGTGTGTCCTGTCTGTGACAGGCGGGCAGCGCCCCTGATGTGGAACTGGTCTGTATTCCATCTCAAATTAAACTGTGCCCAGACCATTTAATCCACAGATTAGGATATTTCTCATCGATAGCCTTTGATTCGACTTGTCGTAGGAAGTGGCCGTGCTTGTTCCCTATCCATTCAACATGCTTTAATATCTCTGTGAGAGTGAAAAGTGAACCCTGTACCCGTCCGTCAGAGCACAGCCGGAATGGTCCTTCTCTATTATAGTTAATTGAGTTTGTCCCTCCATGTCATCGAATGGGCTTTCTTATCGGGGCCGGCAGGGATCTGAGAGTAGACTAGCTCTCTGCTGCAGACCCATGGTGTTAATCTTCCACGTCACTCTCCTCTCAGCAAACAGCACCCAGAACTGAGGAAGGGATTCGCTACACCCCACTGTTCTCCTGTCCCAAAACAATGGCTCTTGAAATGGGTGGTCTTTTCAAATATTAGCTTTCCTATGTAAATATTAAGGTCATTATGTTGAGTTTGGTGTGTCATCTTGGTTTTTGTTCATTGTGTACAGTGGGGCAAAAAAGTATTTAGTCAGACACCAATTGTGCAAGTTCTCCCACTTAAAAAGATGAGAGAGGCCTGTAATTTTCATCATAGGTACACTTCAACTATGACAGACAAAATGAGAAGAAAAAAAATCCAGAAAATCACATTGTAGTATTTTTTATGAATTTATTTGCAAATTATGGTGGAAAATAAGTATTTGGTCAATAACAAAAGTTAATCTCAATACTTTGTTATATACCCTTTGTTGGCAATGACAGAGGTCAAACGTTTTCTGTAAGTCTTCACAAGGTTTTCACACACTGTTGTTGGTATTTTGGCCCATTCCTCCATGCAGATCTCCTCTAGAGCAGTGATGTTTTGGGGCTGTTAATGGGCAACACGGACTTTCAACTCCCTCCAAAGATTTTCTATGGGGTTGAGATCTGGAGACTGGCTTGGCCACTCCAGGACCTTGAAATGCTTCTTACGAAGCCACTCCTTCGTTGAGAACTTGCACAATTGGTGGCTGACTAAATACCTTTTTTCCCCACTGTATGTGTGTGTATATAATGTGTGTGTATGTAATGTGTGTGTATATAATGTGTGTTGCTCATTATAGTCTGTTAGCCCCATCACCCCTTGCATGATCCTGCAGCCAGCGTTCTGGCTCCCGTCCCCTCAGCCCTGCTGCCAGCGTTCTGTTCTGGCTCCCCTCTCCTCAGCCCTGCTGCCAGCGTTCTGTTCTGGCTCCCCTCTCCTCAGCCCTGCTGCCAGCGTTCTGTTCTGGCCCCCCCCTCTCCTCAGCCCTGCTGCCAGCATTCTGTTCTGGCTCCCCTCTCCTCAGCCCTGCTGCCAGCGTTCTGTTCTGGCTCCCCTCTCCTCAGCCCTGCTGCCAGCGTTCTGTTCTGGCTCCCCTCTCCTCAGCCCTGCTGCCAGCATTCTGTTCTGCCTCCCCTCTCCTCATCCCCTCCAGCGTTCTGTTCTGGCTCCCCTCCCCTCAGCCCCTCTAGCATTCTGTTCTGCCTCCCCTCTCCTCAGCCCCTCCAGCATTCTGTTCTGGCTCCTCTCCTCTCAGACCCTCCAGCGTTCTATTCTGGCTCCCCTCAGCCTGTCCAGCGTTCTGTTCTGGCTCCCCTCCCCTCCAGCATCATGGCCCCATGATGATTTGCATGGCGTGTTTGTCTTAGCTAATCATAGCTTCTCCTCCAACAAGACTGGCAACATCAGAACATGGCTGTTTGTCTAATTAAGGTGCTAATTGAATTAAATGGCTCCGGTAATGAGCAGACGAGTAGCATAAAAAGCAAAGAGTCAGATCGAGCTAATTAACAAAAGCGGCACGGCTTAATTATACACACTAAAAATGCATGCAGCACTGCCCCCCCTATGTTGTTAATTGGTGCAAGGGGGAAATGTATGATAATTGGCTCAATAATAGTTGTGAGAATGAGGGAAGAGACAAGCTCCAAGCTGAAGGAGTAATTACATAAAACGACAGACAATCACAGCCTACCATTAATTAATAGGCAGGATATTTCACTCCTATTGCCCAACACTTCATGGAATATTACTGATCCACTTGTTCTGTGATAATATAATCTCCTCTTTAGAGGCCAAGTGTCCATACAGGCAGCTTGTTCCATTATTTCCCTATTATCAAATAGGAGGCCATGTCTGATAGATAATGCTTAGAATTCAGTTCAACATAAAAATAAAAAAAATGAACCAAATATTTATACTTACCATATGTATTTAATGTTTTTAACCTGTTCTAACCTAGCAGGCAATCTGCATGGGATTTCTTGACGTCATTATTAGGAATAGTTTTGTACATTTTAGCTCCTGCTGTATATAGTGTTTCCAAGCCTCTCTGGTTGTATTTTCCGCATTGTGTGTAGTGTAAGTCCAGAGAAAAGCATTTATATGAATAGTTGGAGAGATCAGGTACATTCATAGGAGGGCCTGCATCCCAATAGGGAGAGTTGATCCACATGTCAGCAGTAACTCTCCCAGCCAGGAATGGTATGCTGTGTTCTACAGCCAGCCTCGGAGGGCTCCTGCTATAATGCCCTTTTGTGTTTCCTATCCACCAGATTAAATTACTAATCCTCTCACAGTAAAGGAGCCTGGCTCATTTACAAATGCAATTAGAATTTCAGATAGTCTCCCAATCTTCCACTCATTTGGATCCCAATTGAACCTATTTTTCTTTCTTTAGTGGTATTTTTCTCTTCCTTTTTTCTCTCTCTTTCTCTCACTCTCTTACCCTCCCTCCGTCCCTCTCTCACTACTGATTAAGTGATTAGAGGTTATGAGTACTGTTGGAGATTAGTCAAGCAGGGAGAGTGTAAATTGGCAAGGATGTTTTATCAGTGCATGTCACAATATATGAAAGCAGATGTGCGTTCTCGGCCCTGCTCTCCCACATTACTGTTATAGAATAATTGAGATATTTTTTATTCCTCGCAGATTACCACTTTCACTGATCACGCTGTCACATCAAACTGAGCACTTCATTCGCCTTGTATGCACGCCAGATCTATTTTGCCTTCATAATCGGCTGATATTACCGCTGCACAAAGAAGATAAAGACATCAGCCTGATAGATAGCCAAAAGATTAAATGGGATCTTTATGACTTCTTTGATCATCAGTTTTGACTGCATGATAAAATGAGTCAAGTTGGGTACTGATTTGTTCTTTATTGGAAGCAAACATTAGCCTGGGGCAGCGAACCTTGGGGCTGACGCTTCTCATTTAAGGTGGAACCAGACAGACCCTTTGGGCTGTCAGACAGAATTCAACCACATGTCCCTTAAGAGACGCAAATAGTAAATAACATCAGCAGCTTTGTGGCTTTTCTATATGCATTTCCTCTTCTTCCAATATTCTTCCTAAACTACAACATACGAAACCAAAATGAGAAAATGTCTGTCTGTCTGCGAATGGAACAAAAACTAAGAATGAGTGAATTCAAGAGCTTTATCAGATAACTAGGGGGTTAAATACGATCCGTTAAATACTCGCTCAATACCTATCCTTATGTTTATGTCAGATACTTTAATGCCAGTGAATATTCTGACACCCCCTCCCATACATATTAGGCCAGTACTTTAATAATTTGATATGTTTTGTTGATATCTGTTGTATTGATATACACTATGCTGTTATTAAATCAGGTAATCTGGAAAAATAGCTTGGTTTGAAATTTAATAATTTTCACTGCACGCATTCACACACATAGAAATTGAATAATTTTCACTAGACACATTGGCCCGTATACACACGCATGTGCACACAAATATGCACATGTACAGGCACAAACCCATTCTTTGCAGTCCACCTTAAAACGTGAAGATTAAATGAGAGATTTTGCTATGCAGATCAAGGCTTGGGCACTTGCGCTGACAGATACTAATGTCTAAATCAGCGTCCCAGACCAGGCCGGGCCGTCGCTCGTGTTCACTGTAGAAATGTCACCTGTTCCCATCCAACGATTTGCATAATGCAAAGCTTCTCACTCGTAAAATACAGATTAAGATGGGAAGGAGAGAGCCATTCGTAAAGCACAGAGCCATTTCAGGCCTGTAGCCCCTGTGATTAACTCACTCAGGACTGCGGCTGCTGAAATGTTAACGCAACAGTATTAATTACGTGCCGACACACCGCGGCCATGCTGTAATGACCTTTGCTCATTCAAGTGCATGGCTGAATGTTCCATAACCAAGGTGTTATATAGTGTGGTGCTCAACACGAACTTCTGCCTCACTTCTATTGTGTTGGGCTGGCTTTAAGACACCTAGCTAATTGGGTTGGGCTGGCTCTAAGACACCTAGCTAATTGGGTTGGGCTGGCTCTAAGACACCTAGCTAATGGGGTTGTGCTGGCTCTAAGACACCTAGCTAATGGGGTTGGGCTGGTTCTAAGGTACCTAGCTAATGGGGTTGTGCTGGCTCTAAGACACCTAGCTAATGGGGTTGGGCTGGTTCTAAGGTACCTAGCTAATGGGTTTGGGCTGGTTCTAAGGTACCTAGCTAATGGGGTTGTGCTGGCTCTAAGACACCTAGCTAATGGGGTTGGGCTGGTTCTAAGGTACCTAGCTAATGGGTTTGGGCTGGTTTCCAAGACACCTAGCTAATGGGGTGGGGCTGGTTCTAAGGTACCTAGCTAATGGGTTTGGGCTGGTTTCTAAGATACCTAGCTAATGGGTTTGGCCTGGTTTCTAAGACACCTAGCTAATGGGGTTGGGCTGGTTCTAAGGTACCTAGCTAATGGGTTTGGGCTGGTTTCTAAGACACCTAGCTAATGGGGTGGGGCTGGTTCTAAGGTACCTAGCTAATGGGTTTGGGCTGGTTTCTAAGACACCTAGCTAATGGGCTGACTCTAAGACACCTAGCTAATGGAGAGTCATGTATTCAGCTTTTTGGAAGGATGTTGGTGATTAGGAACTCAAATGGGATTCAATTCAATATTTATTCAAATGCTTAAAAAGGTAAACAATCTGGAAATATAAAGGCTATTAATGATACAAACAAATTAGTAAAACAATGAAAGGTCTTTTGCAAGTTTTATGGAACTGACTGAGGTTTGACATGCCACCAATTTAATGATATCTATTTTCAAAACCACAAGATAATTTTGGGGGGAATTAAAGTTAATATAAACGCCTTAGATGTGGTACCATATCTTAAAAAACATAACCCTTTTACATATAAAACTAAAGTGTTACTCATACGATAAAGTTATGGTCAGAGATGATATGGTTGAGCCACCTCTGAAAGTGGTGAAAAGTTTAGTGCAGGGACCTTTAGTTCAGAAATGAACCCTGAGACAAATGGCAAGAACAGCCTATGCTCTAGACATGGCTGCAGTCTAGTGACTTGGAATTAATACAATTATTTTATTTTAATAAAGGCATCTTTAGATTGGGCTATATGCTTGTACTGAAACGGTTTAGCATGCTTGGTCCTTTCATGAAAAGTTTGGTAAATGTATTATCTACCAGTGGTGGTTCGTGCAGTTCAAGATTAGGGAGGATTACTTTTTTTTATGAGCATGGCCTTATTTCTATTACAGGATAATGGTTGACTGTCATTCATATTTAATTCACCCAGCTCAAAGGAACATTGATAGGTTTAGTCTACTACATGATACAACATTTTCCCTGTACCCATCATGAGGTTGCTACAACCTAGCCACAAATTAAAGTTTCTAACGTAGGTGCACAAGTCTAGAGACAATGTGGAGTAATCAAGGTGACAGACAGATGCTGTGTCTAAACTTAACTGTTCATGCAGCTTTCGTATTCTGACCATAGAGTTCTGTTCATGGAATTCCGAATGCGTCATGCATCTACACCTATATTTAAATGTGTCTTCCGTGTCCACAGTGTGTCCGGATTCCCTTTTCCTGCGCTATATTCAAATGCCAGTATGCATTCTGAAAACGGTGGAACAGGCTAAATCTGATAATAACACAACTACAACTTGAGGACAGTAGCGAACTACTGTAGCTAACTAGCCAGCGAACCCCTGTAACTAACCAGCAAGCTAGCTAGCAAAGCTAAAGTGATTGCAAACAGGTTAGCATAACTCTTGCCAAACAAAAACCGAATTTCCCAATAAGCTAGCTGGCCAGCATTTATGAAGACTGCAAACACGTTCTTTACACATTAAAAACGTATTTCTCTCTCTCCTAAAACACACATTTTCTGGAGACTTGTGGGCGAGTGCTGATGACATCAGCCACTGTATACGTGGATGATGTCGCCCACTGGCTGATCACCTCCTGAAGTGGTCAGCCAGATCGGAACACAATCTGAACACAATCCGACCTGTATTTTCAATGCGATCTTTGTATTCTGATAGCAGAAGTCATATGTACAGTAAGTAGGCCAGTGACACATTCAATACCACCTTGCACATTCTTGCCTGCATCTAGCTGATCTGGGGTGTAATCATTATTACAAAATGTTCCGTTTTGGAACTAAAACAAGTTTATATTGGACAAATTCAGTTAAGTCCCTCCCTATTTCGTTCTGTTTGCTTCCATTTAAAAAACGTTTTACAACAGAATCGGCGGAATAAATACATCCCTGATCACCCGCACACACAGTTCACTTTGATAGTAGCCACATACAGCATCATAATGTTGCTGGTTGGATAGTTGGATTCCTTCTCGCATCTACTCGCTCTCCTCTTCTCACCTTTTCCCTTCGCGTTTGGACTTCTGTGCACAACACAACAGCTCTCTGTGGCCAGGCACAAAACATATCCAAGCCAAACCTTCATACCATAACCGCTACACAGCCTACATTGTTGTTACCATATTAACATTATAGTCTACAAACTAAAACTAACGCGTTAGTAAACCCACAATCCAATCCATGTGTACAATCACGGCAACCTTGAAGACTTGCCGTGTTGGATAGCCTTAGCCAACTAGCGAACATAAATAGCATTCCTTTTTGTTTGAGTCAAGTTGTTGAGTAGGCTAAATTAGCTGCATTAGCTAAGGAAGTGAAAAATAAACTAAGAAGAAAAATACTTTGAAATATAGCAACTCTCTCTCTCCCTCTGCTGCTTCTCCTTAATTTGAGAAGAAAATAATTTGTTCAAAACTGTTAAACTATTATCTTTCTCTCCCTTTGAGTCAACTACTCAGCACACTTTATGCACTGCAATGCTAGCTAGCTGTAGCATATGCTTTCAGTACTATATGAATTCTCTGATCCTTAAATTGGACAAGAAGTTAGTTCACACTGCAATAGCTCTTAGGTTGGAGGATGTCCTTCGGAAGTTATCATAATTACTATGTAAGTCTATGGAAGGGGGTGAGAACCATGAAGTCAATGTACCCGGTGGAGGACAGAAAATGGCTGTCCTCCGGTTACACCATGGTGCCATCCGACAGAGTGCTGTTACATTTCAGGTTACTTGCAGAGCTACTACTAATGAAAACACAATCTCACCGTTAGTCCAGGCAAATGAATAAGGCATATTACTGATTAGATGGTGTCAGATCTGATCACAGTGTGAACGTTAGGTCATTTTCATGCATCACACTCAAAAAGGCAATGGCCCTCATTGGTCTTCTTGACGGCCTAACAAAGGCCTCGTACTGGACTCCCACAGCCCCCACGCTGTGTACCTAACATGGAGGATCACAGGGAAAGAGGGCTAAGTGGAGACATTAGGGTTAGTGCACATGGTAAGTACTCCTGGCAGTGCATGAGTTAACGAGCAGGATGGGATGGTGAGGGGGAGGGGAGTGGGGGCTGTAGGTGACTAACTCTGCATTAAGTGACATCTGACCGCAGACTTCTGGAATAGTTGGCTTATTAAAGAACGGGTAAGTACGCCCGTCGTCGTCCGTCCCCTGCCACGGCATGCTGGGATTGCCTTGCGGCAGGCCGATAACAGTGGCTGGCTGATAAAGTCGAATGGTAATGGCTTTTTACTAATGAGAAAAGTGCCGCTGATTATGATGAATAGCCTTGGACCAACAGGCTAAGCTGCTACACAGGCCTCCAGTTGTTAGTCTGGGTGATTTTTGCATTTCATTACGCCCCAGTGATGTACAGCCTGCCTCCTCTCCTCTCTCCACCATGTTTAACTCCACAGTGCACTCACTATCCCCCCCGCCTCAACTCAATCTGTCTATTGGGTGTGTCACATATTCTGGAAAATGGAAGATTTCTCAAATGGCCAATCCTGAAGCTTCCAATGTAGTATATTTTCACTTAACTGTTCAAACTTATCCAGCAGAGGTTGTGTCTGCAACTTCCATTAAAGTTATACAGAATGAGAGACAATCATTGGCATTTCCAAAAATCAATTCCCCAAAAGTTTTGGAATTAGTCAAGTGGCAAGATTTCTAATACAGAAGCTATTGTTGATTTATGCAGTAGTTTGACACTTTAGATACCATTAATTTTAAACAGACATTTACGATGTACATTTTTCATTTGTCAGGGGTTTCCACTACCCCCCTTTAGTAATTAAGCATTTATATTAAAGGTTCTACCATATTAATATCATTTAACCCACTGTCACCCCTCCTTTCCCCTGCCCTCTTGGAGTTTGCCTTTTAACCATTTCCCATGATATAACAAATGGCACTTTTGAAAAATGTGATAAATCAATTAATAATAAATCACTGCAACACGTCACAATACATTTTTAATCTTTAGTGATTAGCAGTTCCACTGGCATGTAGTATTTGTTTGGCTTATTAAAACAAAAGATTTCACCATCTAAAGTTATATTACTCAAGTACTGTAAAAAAAAAACATTCTCATACTGAGAAAGTCAGGTGCCTTGGGGTCAAAGGCATGTGCCCCCTCAGATTTGTCATATTTAAACAATTTCAGATGTTAAATTAATTACTAAACTTCCTTTTTAAGAACACATTTTATCTGTCAGCTGTATTTTGCGGAGGGGGCACACTGAGTTGACCAGGTTGTCCCTAGTAAGTGTTTCCTTCCAAGGTGCATGGAGCAAGGAGATGCCTATTCAGGATGTTAGCTACTCTAGTGCATGCAATTTCGTCAGTGGAGGAGGAGAGAGATTGTCGTAGAGTGACACACACAGTGTTTGATTTGATTTTAGCTTCCGGTAAATGGCAGGAAGAATGTTTGTAAATGGTTTTGATCAAGCTATGTAGCCTATTGATTCTTCTTGATGAATAAATGGAATTAAAACATTTTTCTCTATAATACTAGTTACTTAGCAATTTAATGAAGTTGGAAATTCATAGAAGGTGAATTCAGACATTTTCCACTGTGAAATTCATAGACTGAGCTATGCATGCAAAGATTGACAGATGACAATAAATAGATACACAATTCATGAATTGCTTTAATTCTTGGGTTATGATCACATATAGCAGTGTGGCAGTTGTGCAAACACCTAAGGCATAAAAGTATTTCAGGTCCGATGCAGCCGTTTTTTTTTCATTTAATTTCTGGGTAAGAATTAAGTACCTTAATGGGATTGTTTTCAATTAAAATAGTCAAAAAGAAACAAATATAGCTTCTTAACAAAGAGCAACAACTTAAGGAAGAATTTTGCTTGGACTGTCTGGGAGTGGTCTGAGTGGGGAGGGGAAACTAGCAGTTATTGGCAGAGAGGTTGAGGTTTTTGGTCAATTTACTAATTTACCACCTGCTGATGTCACAGGCAGGCCAACATTCCATCTCATCAAACAGGCTGAAATTCCAGGCAGTCTTTTCAAACAGCTTTTGCATGAGAAGGGCATTATCTGTAACATGTCCGTTACGGGGAGCAAGTACAGGGAGGGAATAATGGAACATGGAACAAAACAAGAAACACGAGTAGCGTACAGACATATATCACAAAAACAGAAACAATAACACCTGTGGAAAGAACCAAAGGGAGTGACAGATATAGGGGAGGTAATCAGGAAGTTGATGGAGTCCAGGTGAGTCTCATGAGGCACAGGTGCGCGTAACAATGGTGGCAGGTGTGCGTAATAATGAGTAAACTGGCGACGTTGAGTGCCGGAGAGTGGGAGCAGGAGTAAACGTGACATTATCATCATTTTAACAATTTCACAGTATTATTCCAAATGTACATAAAACACAGGAAAATAATGTTTGCTTATCTAAACAAAGAGGTATGCTTAGATAACCTATGCAGGAATAAAACACATATTATTTTACATAGAATTAGGCATAATGATTATGGCTCTAGATGCAGGAAAAATCTGTATTAGATGTTTGAAAGTGCAACATTCTCCAACTTTTTGAATTCACCCCCCTCCATCTTCACGTACTTTGTGCCCGCTCTAAAAAAAAATGGGTACATGATGCCACTGGTCAGGTGATATCCTAAAAATACAACTCACCCAGGAAATCAACGATATCTTTGAGCCATGGTAGCAGTGCTTGACTCCTGTTCCTTATAGCCTTCAAGACAACTGAAAATACTCTTTCCCAATATGTTTAACCTTGTGTAGGTAGATATCCCCTATCACACAGTCTACAGAGGTAGATATCCCCTATCACACAGTCTACAGAGGTAGATATCCCCTATCACACAGTCTACAGAGGTAGATATCCCCTATCACACAGTCTACAGAGGTAGATATCCCCTATCACACAGTCTACAGAGGTAGATATCCCCATCACACAGTCTACAGAGGTAGTTATTCCCCATAGGCTAGCTATATGTATGTGGGTGTGTGTAGGCTAGCTATATGTATGTGGGTGTGTGTAGGCTAGCTATATGTATGTGGGTGTGTGTAGGCTAGCTATATGTATGTGGGTGTGTGTAGGCTAGCTATATGTATGTTAAGCCATCATAGTGTGAGGAGAGGGGTCAGGGGAGAGGGCAAAGCTCATAACCATCCCTGAAAGAGAGAGAATAATAGGATCACTGATGTGGAACGGGCCACTGAGCAGCTTACTTATGTAAATAAGGGCGAAACGTTGAAATCCATTATCCATCTCATTTACATAAGCAGTTTCAAATAGGGTGCCTGTTACCCTGGCTCCTCCAGCCCCACCCATTCTGACACACACACACATACGCACATGCACACACATGCAAACACACTCACACACACGCACACACACACACACACACACACACACACACACACACACACACACACACACACACACACACACACACACACACACACACACACACACACACACACACACACATATGTACGTTGCGGTCATGAGTTCCTAATTGTCATTGTTATCAAGGTTCTGACTTCCTCTCAGCCCTCTGACTTCCTTTCAGCGCTCTGACTTCCTCTCAGCGCTCTAACTTCCTCTCAGCGCTCTGACTTCCTCTCAGCGCTCTGACTTCCTTTCAGCGCTCTGACTTCCTTTCAGCGCTCTGACTTCCTTTCAGCCTCTCTGACTTCCTCTCAGCGCTCTGACTTCCTTTCAGCCTCTCTGACTTCCTCTCAGCGCTCTGACTTCCTTTCAGTGCTCTGACTTCCTCTCAGCACTCTGATTTCCTTTCACCGCTCTGATCTCCCTATCACCCTGAGCAGAAGCTCAACAATATTAGCCAATCATTTTTGATAGATGAAGCATGGAAATTAGTGGCAGAGTTAAAGTGATAACTGAAACCACACAGTAACATCCCATTATGGCAGGCTTAATTGATGAGCTCATTATGATCATTATTAGAGAAATTGATTTCAAATAGGCACTTTAATCTGGGCCGTGCTGAAAAGGTGAAGAAACACTCAACAATGCAAATTGAAGGACCTCGCGTACATAATGGAGCAAGTAATTTCATAGATTTTGTTTAATTAATAATTTGAGATTGCGCAAGTTTCCTCCTATATGTAGGCTTGAACATTCATGTACCCAATCATCCCGCCAACAGCTTAGTCCCATTAATGGCTGCTCATTGTGTGGGTCTGCCTGTAATTCATTAATTAACCCTGATCTTAGACATTCAATTACTCATGTAGGATGGATCATTTAAGGGTCTACACAGTGGTTCTCCATTGTGGCTGCAAGGGAGGGATTTGGTTTTGTTTAATTCGCTCTGATCATAAACTGATTTAAATTAAATGTTTGTTGAACTGATTAGAGTCCAAGAGCTGTTTTTAATCAAGTAGTGTTTATATATTTTTCCTTTTCAACTCTCCATTTTGTCTAGCTGATACACTGTGGTTTTTGTATAAACAGTCTCAGACATTATCATACAGATCCCATTTTACAATAGCTTTACGTTTTATTACTCTGTTAAAGGGTGAGCACTGCCCATAAACTATTTTATTGAAGAAAGTATAGTCTCATTCAGATTGAATGTTTATCTTGCGTGCTGTGGCTGTCTGTAGGTTATTGCAATGTTATTCAAATACTGCCACTCTCAAACTATTAATGAAACATTTGGATTAAACATATACAGTATCTTTTGATAATCCTGTAATGTGAAAGTCCACCTACAAAAGAGTTTATGGTATCTTAAACATGGGTCTTGTGCAGTGATGTGGTGGGTAACTCTAGTCACTGTTTGTGGTAAAGTAGCCTAAAGTAACTATACTTTCAATGAACTTTTTGACAAAAGGTGGTAAACAGCGTTTACATTATGCTTACCTCTGGTCTCGTGCATGTTATTGTTGGTTATTCTAAGTTGAGTGATTTATGATAGTTTGAAACTAACCCATTGACTATTTAAAAGTCACAATGACTAAAATCTAAACAATATGTTTCCTAAAACACAGACTAGTGTAAGTACTTCATACAGGCTTATGCAGAAACCTACAGTACACACTTAAATCTTTTATTTTCTCACACACAGCTTCAATGACCACCATTTGCCACCTTTGGGGAACTCATAAAGAACTCGTAAGGACCTCATAAGGGACTCGTAAGGGACTCGTAAGGGACTCGTAAGGAACTCATAAGGAACTCGTAAGGACCTCGTAAGGGACTCGTAAGGGACTCGTAAGGGACTCGTAAGGAACTCGTAAGGAACTCGTAAGGAACTTGTAAGGAACTCGTAAGGACCTTGTAAGGGGACTCGTAAGGACCTTGTAAAGGACTCGTAAGGAACTCGTAAGGACCTCGTAAGGAACTCGTAAGGAACTCGTAAGGACCTCGTAAGGAACTCGTAAGGAACTCGTAAGGAACTCATAAAGGACAGATGATCTGTAGTAGTTACCGTAGAGCAGGTACTTCAACTCTTTAAAGGAAAAGGGGAATGAAATGTCTGTCACCCAGAGGCAACAATAAGGAGTGGGTCTCTGAGTCGAGTGGGGTGGGAGCCTTTGTGAGAGCTTCACTGGGGTTTTTCAGAGTCCGATGCCAAATCTTGTGTGACCCCCCCTGTCTGAGCCACAGGAAGTCCATCTTCAACTCTCACCCCCTGGTTGATTTGATGTGTTAAAATTGGTTCCAGGGTGCATTGATATTTCAGCGATCCATATTGTGCTTTGAGCAAGGATTACACGTTTAGAGGCAGCAGATATTTCCCCGGCATAAAGGTGGTTTCAGCTTGGTGGAGCCCTTATCAGTGGAGAGGAGACTCCGGCGCATTCAGAACCCTAAAATCCCATTTAATTGAATTTCTTTTTAGACATACAAGCTTAGAGGGGTTTTGGCATTCACTTTAACTCTGCCTCTGGGTGTTTAAATTCCTCTCGCTACAAAAGACCATTCCACAAAGGAACT
This sequence comes from Oncorhynchus mykiss, assembly GCF_013265735.2. Lineage (NCBI taxonomy): Eukaryota > Metazoa > Chordata > Actinopteri > Salmoniformes > Salmonidae > Oncorhynchus > Oncorhynchus mykiss. The sequence goes on from NC_050571.1 coordinate 19,061,262, forward strand.
TGCAAATACCATATTTATCTAGTTATTTTTTTCTACTCTTGGTCTACTCCTTTTCCATGGCAGTTATTACATCATTTCAATGAATACTTGCCGGAAATGGGGGTTATCTTCCTAAAATATATATTTATTTCAAGTGCTGATTTACTGTGTTGAAAAAAAACGGTATTGGAGAGAGGCTTTTCAAGCCACGGTGGCTACTTTGCCGACAGGCAGCACATCATGAACGATCCCTATAAACGATGCTATCTCCGCCAGCTGATGGATTTAATGCATTGGCAGGAGGGCTTTTTGAAAGCGGAGAGCTCCTGTGAATGAATGACTCTTACAGATGTAGAGTGGGGCCTCAACAAGGCTCAGATCGTGTCTGTAAGAGGCAGTTTATTCAGACCAGAAATGCTATTCATAATCTGTATCTCACGTTCACATGCTGAGGGCAGAGTATCATTTTTCGTGTTAAGGCAAAGATAACAAATCATGCAAAGGGCTTTCTTCTAAAAAGGAGACACGAGCAGCATTTGAACCCATATTGTCCAATTTAACAACATTTGGAACCATTGAATGAAACAACAAAGAATGCAACCTATATTCTATGTAATCCTCCATTGATATAGCAAAACATCCAATTAGGAAATATAACATCATTATACCCCCCACCAGTAGATTAGGGTGCATGCTGTTGATGTTTTTTCCCCTTCCTTCACTGTGATGGTATTTGTCTTGCTGAGTGACTTCCTCTTTAATGAAACCCTCGAATGCTTTAGTGCCGGGTGGGATTTAAGCACCCTGCAGACGGCTATGATTCAAAAACTTGGTTCTGCATCAGCTCTGAGCGTTATCTGAAGGCTCTTCACGCACAGTTGCCTAAATGCCAGTTTAATGGCCCACTGTAAAGGCTACTTATTTAGTATCAGTATCCAAGGGAATATAGCTAATGATAAGAAGGGGGGATGGGGGGGTGGCTGAGTGCATGCAGGGAAAGCGGATGAAGATGGTGGGTGGACAAAGTGAGTTTCAGCGTCATCCACATTGTTTAGGCAGGAGTCATCCTGAATGGCCTTCTAGACCTTGGCTCAAAACAGCACAGGAGAAACTGGTGTAAGGGTGTCTAAAGATTTCTCCAAGTATAGGCAATTTAGTTTATGCAATTTTTATTTGGGAGTCTTGTTAAACATAATGGGGAGCTTCATCACCAGTCCATTGTTTTAAGTCACATACAGTAGGCAACAGTACCTACCTGTCCAACCAACAAGTTTCCTAGAGCACCAACCTGTCCATCCCTTAGCAACTGGCATATTTAACTTCAGGTCAAGGACGGTGACAGCTCTCGCCCCAGGCCTATGAATTTAACATGCTTTCCCAATGTCACGCAGTGTAAGGAGCGAGCGCCCCCCTGTATCTAAACACATTCCTAATGTCAGTGGGCCAGAGGCTCTGAAGGAAGGGTAATGGATGTCCAGGCATAGTGTTATGTAGTGCAGCGCTGCAGCCTGCTCTCTCCAGTCCATTCCTTCCCTCTCTCCCCTGGAACAGACTAACCAGCTACACACACACACACACACACGCATGCACGCACGCACACACACACACACACACACACACACACACACACACACACACACACACACACACACACACACACACACACACACACACGCAGCGGAGAGAGAGAGTCTCTCAGGCCATCTGATCAGAGCTTGATGTGATTCCTCACCTTGGCTTGAACGAAACCCAAACTCTATGAATTATTACAATCCCAGTCAATCTTGGCAAGCCAGCAGTGGGCCATGGAGTGTGAAGGCCTTTCTCTGGTGTTTAAGTTACCATGGAAGATGAAATAGTCACAGCGCCACCGTGGCCCGCCAGCTCCCCTTATCATGGGTATCTTCTATCTTCAAATAATGTTTGGTCTTTTTACTTGCTATCACAGTTGTATAAATGGAAAAAAGGAATCTAATTTCTCTCTATGGCTTTTTTATGCTCTCTTTTTTGGGGTGGGTGGGGTGGGGTTCGGGGGGCGGGTGATGAAAACAGCACCATCATTGGGTGGCACTGAGCCACTGAGCAAGAGCAGGACAAGGAGTCATTTCTTTAACTCTGCATCTGGAACCTAAGAAAACCCCAATGAAGCTTTCTGCTATGGGATACTTGATGCTCACAAAAAAAATATGAAATCATATTTCACCATTTAAAGTGATACTATAATGTATGAGGTTTTGTGATATTATCCAGTGTGCTGTATGGTTGAAGTGTTGGAATATTGGTTGCAGAGTATTGGCTGTCTACTGATTCATACTGAGGTAAAAGGCTGTTTAACTGAACCAGTGTTGAAGACACAACAATTTGTGTGAAGTAGTTGTGAGGAAGTTGATCAGGATATAACTGAGGGAGCTCTTTCTTTCATTCAGCCTATTGCCCTAAGCACCATCACCTGGCAGAGGTACTCTCTGACTGGACAGAATACATGTTGGAGAAGGGTTGGGGAGCCATTTGCCAATGATAGTTCCATGGTGATTGTCTTGTCTCAATGTTTTGTTTGGTGATTTAGAGTTGGCTTACAGATTGCCTCCTACTAAGAAACACATAGACACACAGCATTAAGGTCTGCATTTGGAGCATGTGACAAATAACATTATATTTGATTTGATACTTCATATAGAATAATCTCAAATTGGATCTGGTCTGTGAATTTTTTTAATGATCTAAAAGGCACGTTCCTTTTGAGGAAAATGATTCTGAAGTTATGATGCAGAAATAACAGTGTATCATCAGGCCTTGGGGACCTCTGTGTGTGTGTCTCTCTGTGTAAGTCCTGATCTTCTGTAATAATAACAGTCCACACAGCCTCACAGCCTAATCCTGTCCCAGACATCCACACCATAATAATAGAACACATTCAGTTGTGGAGGGGAGGCAGGACACTACATTTGGCTGGAATTTCATGGCACAGAAAGAAATCAGAAGCGCTAACTGGTGTGTGTGTGTGAGTGTGTGTGTGTGTGTGTGTGTGTCTGTGTGTGTCTGTGTGTGTGTGTGTGTGTGTGTGTGTGTGTGTGTGTGTGTGTGTGTGTGTGTGTGTGTGTGTGTCACTGTATCTGTTTCTATCTCCTCTATCTCCTAACTTGGTTCTTCAATATTGTTGTCTAAATTACCAAATGTGTATTTTATATGGCTTTCTATTTTACACAGGCATCAGTGTTATGTGTTCCCATGTTTGCTGACATTGTACTTTTAGGGCTATATGAAAATAATGTACGGTGCATTCATTTAGCTGCAGGGGACATGTATTGAACGCAATGTAAAAGTTTTTCTTGCTTGCAACAGAATATTCACATAACGTTAACCAAGTATAGATTCATCCTGAGGGAACCATTCCCAATCACAGTGCAGCAACTTCAGTGATTTCATAAAAGGAGTAAAGGTTAGAAATGGATTCATTGATTTTCTGTTTTAAGAGGGACAGTGAGTGACTACAGACACTTAGATCAAAGTCAGCAGGTGAATCTAAAACAATCACAAGACATTTTCATACAATATGTTCTGAATAATGCACATAGAGTCAAATATGCTGTTTTATTCATACATTTAATTTATTTTTCTACCATGTAGGTTCATTGAGAAGCAGTTGCCCCTATTCAATAAGTTGATACTAGCACTTAAAAATAGGATTAATGAATAAAAGCTACAGAACCAAACCAAGCTCCTCCTTGAATAGCCTTAGAAACTGACCATGGCCTTTTATCTGTTAGATGCACTCTCAAACTTTTGTATAATTTCAGCCAGTGGTTTTGAAAGTGGTGCTCACGAGTCAAAACGGGTCCCTGTTTTTGTGTACTATGTTATCCAATTGTGTACTATGTTATCCAATTGTGTAACGCATCCCGTTTTGTGTAATATGTTGCGAATTTGTTGGGCTTAATATCCCGGAGTGCATCTTTAATAGATCCTACTATTTAATGAAATAGAGACCAAACAAAGAGGTGTGGCTTTAATCAGCTAGCCCTCGTCCTAATGGTCCCACCCACCATCAATTGGAATTTCTCCCATCAACTTGTTTCTCTGAGTGTCTTTGAGAGCCCAAGTCTATCTAACCCATTAACAGCCCACTTAGCTGGAGCCTTACATATCTGCATTTAATACACCATTTTTGAAATCATAGCATAAAAAGATCTTTAGCCTCCTGTAAGGTAGTGTGCTCTCTGTGGGTGCACATTGAGCAGAACTGGTCTGCTGTGTCTGTCACTGAATGTCTGACAGTCATCCTGGCTGCCTGTCTGTCTGCAAGACCACCAGGGTTTGTCCCTCCACTGTTAAATGGTCAAATGCACACCTGCCATAGTCACATCACACTGATCACAGTCACACCATGAATTGGGTGAAGTGCACAGGGAGGATGAACTGTGATGTTGTTGATACTGCAGGGGAAAATGACAGTGGGTTAACCTTAAATTCTTCCACAGTCTCTGTGGACATAAATATGAATATGGGGGTGAATAGATTTCTCAGACACTTGCACTAAGTACTCACCTCCTCCCATCACATTTCCAAATGACCCGTGATATCTGTTCCTTTATGCTTGGCGTCCACGCTGCCTCTTATCTCCATATAGAGTCTTGGTCAATAAGCAATTAGTATTTTATGACAAAGTGTGAGCGCCAACATCAAGCTAGCTTGGCAGATTGCCATCAGAGATGATTTTTATGGCAGAATTCAAGTCATGTCCTGCAGACCCAAGTCAATGTTTATGACCGTGGAAATGACATGCCCTCTAAATGTCCATAAAGAATTATTTAACATGAGATAGGTAATTAGGCTTGTGTTTACTCACTAACAAAGACCTATTGTGTAAATACAAGTTCACACTGTTCTTTTTTTGTTGTCTGTATGTAAATGGTTTTAGTGTACAGGAGGAGTTTAACATCCCACCTAATATAAGTGGTTCAGAAAAAATAAGATGCAGCCTCAAACACAAGTGTCAGTCGACCCCAAGTCAGGCACAGCAAATATCTGCATTATAACAGGATTCATCAGGTTTCTCAGTGTTATTGCGTTGGCATTACCCCACACATTAGTTTTGGTATAAAACACCTTCTTTTCCCCCTGTCCTTGTTGCCTAGCCCTAGGGCAGGTGTAGAGAGAGCAGTGCGCAGCAGGTTGCAGTGGCTGGCCCACCTCATTTTCCCTCTGTGGAGCTGCAGTCCGGGCCTCCCGGCAGCTTAATAGCAGTGACAGCAGAGGAATAATTCACAAGTGGAGCTAATCAAAGGTGAAAAGGGAGAATCAGTAAACGTCGTATCCTTTTGCCACTTTCATCAATCCAGCTAACTGAATTTGAACTAAAGCTGAGCAAATTTTCCGGGGAGGGGAATTAATATGTAACACATCTGAGGTCTGGCTGGAGCCTGCGGAATTGGAAAAGTCTGCATTATATCAGGGGGAGATTATTGGAAAGACAATTGGGGCCGTCTGTGTAATCAGAAAACAGTGAGGTGTGTCTATCTTATGATGACACTGTGACCTAGTGGGCTTGCACAGAAGGAAATATTTTCTCCCCTTTCCAATTCAATCACCTGGGCTATCCGCCCTGCTGCGTGATGCTGTTTGCCCTGCACATGACAGTATCAATTCAATTACCCTGAAAATGGATACATATTCAGGGTATAAGGGACTGGGCCAATGCAGGAGGGGAAGAGGGAAGACAAAGAAATGCCCATTTACCCCATAATAACTTTCATTTGGAGTCGGTTTGAAAACAATTCGGCTCTGAATTTGTCCCTGTCAGATCACATTATCCGCAAATGAAGTTTACAAAATATCAATTCAATTTCTATAACAGGAACCCGTCGCAAAACACAAGGGGGGGCTGAATTGACCATATCATAACATCTGAGGGGCCCCTGGTGGCTTTCAAATATTTTCAGTCAGAGGCAATCAAAAGCAGAACGGCCCATGCTAATCCGTTCAATTTCATCCTTTATACCGGTGTCTTTTCCCCACGTGAAAACACACGCACGCACGCACGCACACACGCACACACGCACACACGCACACACGCACACACACACACACACACACACACACACCCACACACACACACACACACACACACACACACACACACACACACACACACACACACACACACACACACACACACACACACACACACACACACACACACAGTCCCTCACTGCCCTGGAGTCAAGCAGAGCACCTAGATACCACTCTGCCAACGTGGGAGAAACTAATTTATCTGAACATTTTTAAGATACACTTTTTGGGGTGAACCGTTACTGTTCTATGATAAATACTCAAAACGCAAACATTATCTGAGTTACATAATACATTTTACATAAAGGTATGAACACATTTTTAAAAATGTCACTGAAAGTTCAGACCATCTGGCCTTACAGAGTTTTGACCCTACATGTGATGGTCATGAAGTGGTAGCTTCAGTAGAGATGGGCTGCAGTCCCATCATGGCAGTAGTCAGTATGATCCATCATGGCAGTAGTCAGTATGATCCATCATGGCAGTAGTCAGTATGATCCATCATGGCAGTAGTCAGTATGATCCATCATGGCAGTATTCAGTATGATCCCCAGCTCTCTCTGGGTTTCCCTGTTTCCTCCTCCTTCCTTGGTGATTAAGCATTCTGACTGTGTCCCTGTTTAGCCTGCTGATTCCACCGGTCGTCACGTCTCTCCCTGGGCGAGGCCTCATTATCTTCCTTTAGTTGTTGATATTGTTCTTATTTACAGCCCTGTTTTCTCTGCTGTCATGTCTCCAGCAGGTCGCTAATGTGACCGAGATGGAACGGGGAGCATAATTGCAAATTAAATATCTGAAACTTCCTTGATGTGTCTCGGTGGGAAGCAATAAGTGTGTCAGCCTCTTACTGATGTCAAAACGGCTTTTTGCTTCATGAAATTATTCACAGATACAGCGCTACATTTTGCTGTAATTACCGTCGTCTCGGTGGCACTCGCAAAGGGCAAACAACGGCCAGTGGAAACAGGGGGAGTTAAAAATGCTGTTTAACAAATCAATTTGAGCATGCTTACCTTGTAAAACTGTGCGATTGTTCCACTCACTCCTGATACAGACCCCATGGAGCGTTCATCTATTAAATGCTTAACAAGCCCCTTTACAGAGCAGCAGTGTGGAAATGTGTAATTCGAACAATAACAAAGACTTGACCATTTTTTATTGATTCACTGGCTTCTTCTGCTCTCGCCTACAGCAAACACACTCCAGCAAACACACTCCAGCAAACACACTCCAGCAAATACACTCCAGCAAACACACTCCAGCAAACACACTTCAGAAAACATACTCCAGCAAACACACTTCAGCAAACATACTCCAGCAAACACACTCCAGAAAACACACTCCAGAAAACACACTTCAGCAAACATACTCCAGCAAACATACTCCAGCAAACACACTCCAGAAAACACACTCCATAAAACACACTTCAGCAAACACACTCCAGCAAACACACTCCAGCAAACACACTCCAGCAAACACACTCCAGCAAACACACTCCAGCAAATACACTCCAGCAAACACACTCCAGCAAACACACTCCAGAAAACAAACTTCAGCAAACACACTTCAGCAAACACACTTCAGCAAACACACTCCAGCAAATACACTACAGCAAACACACTACAGCAAACACACTCCAGAAAACACACTCCAGCAAACACTCCAGCAAACACACTCCAGCAAACACACTACAGAAAATACACTCCAGCAAACACACTCCAGAAAACACACTCCAGCGAACACACTCCAGCAAACACATTCCAGCAAACATACTTCAGCAAACACACTCCAGAAAACACACTCCAGCAAACACACTTCAGCAAACATACTCCAGCAAACATACTCCAGCAAACACACTCCAGAAAACACACTCCATAAAACACACTTCAGCAAACACACTCCAGCAAACACACTTCAGCAAACATACTCCAGCAAACACACTCCAGCAAACACACTTCAGCAAACACACTTCAGCAAACACACTCCAGAAAACACACTACAGCAAACACACTACAGCAAACACACTACAGCAAACACACTACAGCAAACACACTACAGCAAACACACTACAGCAAACACACTCCAGAAAACACACTCCATCAAACACTCCAGCAAACACACTCCAGAAAACACACTCCATAAAACACACTTCAGCAAACACACTCCAGCAAACACACTTCAGCAAACATACTCCAGCAAACACACTCCAGCAAACACACTTCAGCAAACACACTTCAGCAAACACACTCCAGAAAACACACTACAGCAAACACACTACAGCAAACACACTCCAGAAAACACACTCCAGAAAACACACTTCAGCAAACATACTCCAGCAAGCACACTTTAGCAAACACACTTCAGCAAACACACTTCAGCAAACACACTTCAGCAAACACACTCCAGCAAACACACTTCAGCAAACACACTTCAGCAAACACACTCCAGAAAACACACTACAGCAAACACACTACAGCAAACACACTACAGCAAACACACTACAGCAAACACACTACAGCAAACACACTACAGCAAACACACTCCATCAAACACTCCAGCAAACACACTCCAGAAAACACACTCCATAAAACACACTTCAGCAAACACACTCCAGCAAACACACTTCAGCAAACATACTCCAGCAAACACACTCCAGCAAACACACTTCACCAAACACACTTCAGCAAACATGCTCCAGCAAACACACTCCAGAAAACACACTCCAGCAAAAACACTACAGCAAACACACTTCAGCAAACACACTCCAGCAAACACACTTCAGCAAACATACTCCAGCAAACACACTCCAGAAAACACACTCCAGAAAACACACTTCAGCAAACATACTCCAGCAAACATACTCCAACAAACACACTCCAGAAAACACACTCCATAAAACACACTTCAGCAAACACACTCCAGCAAACACACTCCAGCAAACACACTCCAGCAAATACACTCCAGCAAACACACTTCAGAAAACACACTCCATAAAACACACTTCAGCAAACACACTCCAGCAAACACACTCCAGCAAACACACTCCAGAAATCACACTTCAGAAAACATACTCCAGCAAACACACTTCAGTAAACACACTTCAGCAAACACACTCCAGAAAACACACTCCAGCAAACACACTACAGCAAACACACTACAGCAAACACACTCCAGAAAACACACTCCAGCAAACACTCCAGCAAACACACTCCAGCAAACACACTACAGAAAATACACTCCAGCAAACACACTCCAGCAAACACACTCCAGCAAACACACTCCAGCAAACACACTCCAGCAAACACACTACAGCAAACACACTCCAGCAAACACACTGTTTATTTTTCAGTTTTTTTCAATATGAACTTTAACCTTTTACTGCAGTGGGCTAAATCAGGGTCACAAACAGTGTTTCTTGGTAGTCTTATAAAAAAGACACCTGTACCATGTCAGATATAGAGTTGAAATGTATTCAATTTTGAGTTTGCATATAACACTTTATATGCATCACAGAAGACTGAAATATAATACAATCATTTGACATAGAAACACCAGATTTACGTAAAAAAAAAGCTATGTTTATTAATTAGGAAAAAGATTAATAAAATTCCACCCATGAAGCCACTAGAGGATGATTTGATCATTTGACTGCAGGAAAGGAAATTATACAGGTTTCATGCCCTGACCATAGAGAGCTGTTTATTCTCTATGTTAGTTAGGCCGGGGTGTGATTAAGGGTGGGTTATCTATGGGAATTGTATATCTATGTTGGCCTGGTATGGTTCCCAATCAGAGACAGCTGTTTATCATTGTCTCTGATTGGGGATCATATTTAGGTAGCCATGTCTATTTATATTGGCCTGTGAGCATTATTATAGCTTCAAGGTTCGTTTGTTCGCTTTGTTGTTTTGTTCTTTGAAGTTTCCTATTCCAAAATGGAGGGAAACATACCACGCTGCATCTTGGTCTACTCCTTATGACAAACGTGACAACAGGGTTTAGATTTTAGAGGCAATGGGAATGTTCCCAAAGGTGTTTTACCTAGCTTTTGATAGAATTGTTTCTCTTCAATATATATGTTTTGCCTGTATTTGATGCTGAGATTAATTAAGTAGTCAACAACAACCTGGCTCGAAGATGGTTTTTGTCTCCCTTCTCCCACCCAAATGGCTTAAAGTGGCAATCTGCTGTTGCTGCATCCATTTTTGGACTTGTGAATTAATGATATGTACCCATTTTCCCAGACAGGGCTTTTATGTGACCAGTGGGGTGGATACTGGTGTCTTGTAAGAGGAAGGAGAGATAAAGGAGAGCTACAGTTCTGGGACCACTGCCAATGTAGAGAAAGGGAGATTTGACCTGAGAAGCATTTGCATGTTAAGTGCAGTCAATCTGAATTGATCACAGCCAAATTAAATGCAATGGGTTTCAATATTTTCCCTGTTTACACATTAGCCTCCTACCTGCCACATATGGATGTATTGAATTCAGATTAGTAGCCTAAGCATGGACTCAGACAAAGGGAACTTATCTTTAATTAAAATCATTTAGTAGGACCTTAAGTCCTATTCTGTTACGGTTGGGGAATGAAAACCCGCAGGGCTAAATTAACATTGCTGTATGCCTCCCCAAAGTGTCACTTCACCAATGGAGGTGGGGATAGATGGGGTCCATAGTCTACAACCCAATAAAACCCAATACAACCCAATAGCATAGTGTTGGTAGACAGCTACAGTATGAGGGAGGTGGGGATAGATGGGGTCCATAGTCTACAACCCAATAAAACCCAATACAACCCAATAGCATAGTGTTGGTAGACAGCTACAGTATGATGCTGGTGAGACAAGCGTATCATGTCACAAGTTGTTGAAATTAACAATATCATTGAAAACAGAAACATGCACAAAACTCCTCTCCTAAGGTTGAGAATCAGTGAATTGAGAAATGTATTCTCTGGGTGGGTCGACTGGCGGGATGCTGGGATGAATCGGTGATCAGTGGAGAACATGTAAATGTAGCATAGACTCCTGTCATGTCACCACTACCAGTCTGCTGTCATCTGGAGAGATGTTCAGCTAATGCACATCACATCATTTACCAGTGTTACTGGAGGAGGAGAATATCTACGAATATTTCCACGCAAAATATCTAAACCTCCGATCCTGTTAGATGGAACATTGTGTTATTTCTATAGTTTATGGGAAAGATTTGATGAACGAATGAATCCTCACTCAGTCTGCCATTTGCCATGATAACCTAATTGTGATTATTTGTACTGATCTAAGAAACTAGTTCTGTTCATTCCTACCAGCTGTTACAGTAAAACCCTCCTCCTCCCTTAAATCTCTGACAGCAATTACCTCTAAAGAGAAACACGGAAAGAAGTGTTCAACACTATTCAGCTCTTTCATGTAGCTTATTGGCATGTCTGTAAATAGGATCATTTCCTAAATTTAGCCTCAAATGAGCTTCTATTGCCCTGGTGGATTTATTGACAAATGGGGACTTGGTTCCCTGCTCTGGATAATTGAAGAAGCCCCTACTAATTAGACAGAAAAAATCTGCGATCTGGCACGGATCTTTCCCACTGAAAAGATAATTAATTGTGAGTAGATTTGGCGCCTGCCGTGGCTGCCTGCCTAGTGTTCACCCATGAGGAGGCTCTAGTGGGGGGGGGGGGGGGGGGGGGGGGGGTAGCTAGCCAGCTATCTGGAGCGGGACATAGCCCAGTCACACTAATTCCACCATGCCGCCTTCTCTGAAGCGACGCAAGGAAGCAGCATAATCAGCAGACACTGATTACCGACAAGTAATTAACAACGCCAACCACACGGAGAGATTGAATTTATAATAATTATATAATCAACATGGTGATGATCTTGTAAGAGAATCCTATTGCAGTGGAAAGGTTAATGACTTCCCATCGCACAACCTCACAGAGTTAGTGGTGGCTGGGGCCTTGGGTTTGTTTTAACTGCCAAACAGATCATTCATTAACATCATAACAATCATGCAGGTGCCATGAAATATTGAAACATTTCACTTTCCATTCTATTAAACTAATTAGCTACATAATACTCTTCCGCTTCAGTCAGAACTAGCTGAAAAGTTAGCTGTAGTAGGTAGTAGGGCTTTCCTGTTACTTCAGTTGTTTAGTTGGCTAAGATTAAACTGTTGTCTATTGATTTATCACTTAGTTACTGATAACTCATTTAATTACTCAACAGTGTAATTGTATTATTGTGTAATAGGTAGTATGCAATCCGATCTCCCACTCAAATTCTGGTGAAGATCACTAATATTCATAAATCGAAGAAGTATAAGCGAACCCTGAGCCCTAACCACAGCAGCGTCTCAGTGTCTCTGTGATATTACCTGATTATGAGAGTATTACATCAGCTAAATTCTCTGCACTAATAAATCCATCTTGAGAAATCTAAATTAAGTGATTTCTCCTTTTGACAAATAAATAAAATGAATTAGGCTTCACGGTATCAAAGCCCTCCCCATTGCAAGAGCTGGCGGATCATCTTGATTGTAGTTAGTCACTAATCTAGCTCAGAATTAAAGTTTAAAATCAGTAGTTTTTATGTTGCAGTTGTAAAATCCACAAACCATGGAGACACAGACCATGGAGACACAGATCATTGATACAGACCATGGAGACACAGACCATGGAGACACAGATCATGGAAACACAGACCATGGAGACACAGATCACGGAAACAGACCATGGACACAGACCATGGAGATGTAACAGTATAATTTTAAACCGTCCCTTCGCCCATACCCGGGCGCGAACCAGGGACCCTCTGCACACATCAACAGTCACCCTCGAAGCATCGTTACCCATCGCTCCACAAAAGCCGCGGCCCTTGCAGAGCAAGGGGAACTACTACTTCAAGGTCTCAGAGCAAGTGACGTCACCGATTGAAACGCTATTTAGCGCGCACCGCTAACTAAGCTAGCCGTTTCACATCCGTTACAGAGACACAGACCATGGAGATACAGACCATGGAGACACAGATAATGGAGACACAGACCATGGAGACACAGATCATGGAGACACATACCATGGAGATACAGACCATGGAGACGCAGACCATGGAGACACAGACCATGGAAACACAGACCATGGAGACACAGATCACGGAAACAGACCATGGACACAGACCATGGATACAGGCAATGGAGACACAGACCATGGATCCACAGACCATGGAGACACAGACCATGGACACATACCATGTAAACACAGACCTTGGATACAGACCATTGAGACAGAAAATGGAGACACAGACCATGGATTTAGGGAGAAAGGGGGATACCTAGTCAGTTGTACAACTGAAAGCCTTCAGTTGAAATGTGTGTTCTGCATTTAACCTGAATCAGAGAGGCGCAGGGGGCTGCCTCAATCGACATCCACGGCACCCGGGGAACAGTGGGTTAACTGCCTTGCTATGGGGCAGAACGACAGATCTTTATCTTGTCAGCTCGGGGATTCGATCCAGCAACCTTTTGGCTACTGGCCGAATGCTCTAACCATGGAGACACTGACCATGGAGACACTGACCATGGAGACACTGACCATGGAGACAGACCATAGCTTTACAGACCATGGAGACTGACCATGGAGACAGACCATGGATTTACAGACCACGGAGACTGACCATGGAGACAGACCATGGAGACAGACCATGGATTTACAGACCACGAAGACAGACCATGGAGACAGACCACGAAGACAGACCATGGATACAGACCATGGACACAGACCATGGATGTACAGACCATTAAGACAGACCATGGACACAGACCATGAATTTACAGACCATGGATACAGACTATGGACACATGTACCATGTAGACAGAACATGGAGACACAGACCATGGAGACAGATCATGGAGACACAGACCATGGAGATAGATCATAGAGATACAGACCATGGAGACAGACCATGGATACAGACCATGGATATCTACACTATAATGTGTGAGTAGTGGGAGAAGCAGTTCCCTTTGTGTTGTAGATAAGTGTATATGAGAGACACGGGGCCAAACATAACTAATTAGGAGGATTATATGGAATTAGAATGTGAGGCGGAAGCAGCAGAATTGTAATGTAAAAAAAATCAATCAATAAGGGGGAGATGGTGAAAACCAGCCCTCTTAACATTAACAATTACTGTGATTAACAATGATACTCACAACTCATTTTTCATTACAGAGGATAGGAGATAAGCTTGTTTATATAGACTAGCTTTTCAACCAATGAGTAATTTATCATGGCTAGGCCCATGAAAGCACATAACAGCCCACAGCAATTAAAATCTTCCCTATGACCTTGTGACAACCAAGGACCTGAGAGTCTCCAGGAAACTGCCTGCCATTCTATCTTCATGGAAAGAGAGGAGGCAGTATGATGGTTAAACACTTCCTGCTAGATATTCCTGCACACATAGACACTAAGGAATGAATGTACCACTTGGAAATACTGCATTTACTATACCTGGATATGATGTTTATCTGATCAGACAAATATAATTCACTATACCTGGATATGGCATTGATCTGATCAGATAAATATGAGCATTATTGCATCCTGAAAGACGGACCGGTGTGAACATGGAAACAAAGGGATGTGCGTTACTACAGTTATGTGGTTGGGTTTCTGAGTGGGGTCTATGCACCTGATTCTATACACCTGAGTTTATAGAGTCTAGACCCATCTAAACACCTGAGTCTGTAGTCTATACACCTGGGTCTATAGAGTCTATACACCTGAGTCTAGAGATTCTATACACATGAGTCTAGAGAGTCTATATACCTGAGTCTAGAGATTCTATACGCATGAGTCTATTGTCTTTACACCTGAGTCTGTAGTCTATACACCTGAGTCTAGAGAGTCTATACACCTGAGTCTAGAGAGTCTATTTACTTGAGTCTAGAGAACTGAGTCTATAGAGTATACTCCTGATTCTGTAGTCTATACACCTGATTCTATATATACACCTGATTCTATAGGCTATACACCTGAGTCTATAGTCTATACACCTGTGTCTATAGTCTATACACCTGAGTCTAGAGAGCTGAATCTATAGAATCTAGACACCTGAATCTATAGTCTATACACCTGGATCTATAGTCTATACACCTAGGTCTATACACCTGAGTCTAGAGAGTCTATAATCCAGAGTATATTGTATAATCTATGCACTGAGTCTATATAGTCTATATACCTGAGTCTATAGTCTAGACACCTGAGTCTATAGAGTCTAGACACCTGAGTCTATAGAGTCTAGACACCTGAGTCTATAGTCTATACACCTGAGTCTATACACCTGAGTTTAGAGACTTGAGTGTATAGAGTCTATACACCTGAGTCTAGAGAGTTGATACACCAGAGTATATAGAGTCTATGCACTTGCGTCTAGAGAGCTGAGTCTAGAGAGTCTATACACCTGAGTTTAGAGACTTGAGTCTATAGAGTCTATACATCTGAGTCAACACACCTGAGTATAGACTATATGCACCTGAGTCTAGAGAGCTGAGTCTATAGAGTCTATACACCTGAGTCTAGAGAGATGATACACCAGAGTATATTAGAGAGCTGAGTCTAGAGAGTCTATACACCTGAGTCTATAGAGTCAACACCTGAGGCTAGAAGGCTGAGTCTATAGAGTCTACACCTGAGTACATACACCTGAGTCTAGAGAGCTGAGTCTATAGTCTACACCTGAGTCTAGAGAGCTGAGTCTATAGAGTCTATACACCTGAGTCTAGAGAGCTGAGTCTATAGTCCACAACTGAGTCCATACACCTGAGTCTAGAGATTCTATACACCTGACTCTAGAGAGTCTACATACCTGCATCTAGAGAGTCTATGTACCTGAATCTATAGTTTATACCCTGAGTCTATACACCTGTGTCTAGAGAGTCTATACACCTGGGTCTATATACCTGAGTACATCGTCAATACACCTGAGTCTAGAGAGTCTATAAACCTGAGTTTATATCAAATTAAATTGTATTGGTCAAATACACATGGTTAGCAGATGTTAATGTGAGTGTAGCGAAATGCTTGTGCCTCTAGTTCCGACAGTGCAGTAATATCTAACAAGTAATCTAACAATTCTACACAACTACCTAATACACACAAATATAAAGGGATGGAATAAGAATATTTGCATATGAATATGTGGATGAGTGATGGCCAAGCGGCATAAGCAAGATGCAATAGATGGTAAAAGATACCATGAGTAATGTAATATATGTAAACATTATTAAAGTGGCATTGTTTAAAGTGACTTGTGATCCATTTATTAAAGTGGCCAATGATTTGAGTCTGTAAGTCGGCAGCAGCCTCTCTGAGTTAGTGATTGCTGTTTAACAGTCTGATGGCCTTGAGATAGAAGCTGTTTTTCAGTCTCTCGGTCCCAGCTTTGATGCACCTGTACTGACCTCGCCATCTGGATGGTAACGGGGTGAACAGGTGTCCTGGAGGGCAGGTAGTTTACCCCCGGTGATGCGTTGTGCAGACAGCACCACCCTCTGGAGAGCCTTACAGTTGAGGGCGGTGCAGTTGCCGTACCAGGCAGTGCCATACAGCCTGACAGGATGCTCTCGATTGTGCAAATCAAATCACATTTTATTGGTCACATACACATGGTTAGCAGATGTTAATGTGAGTGTAGCACAATGCCTGTGCTTCTAGTTCCGACCGTGCAGTAATATCTAACAAGTAATCTAACAATTTCACAACAACTACCTTATTCACACAAGTGTAAAGGAATGAATAAGAATATGTACAAATAAATATATGGATGAGCGATGGCCAAACGGCATAGACAAGACGCAGTAGATGGTATAGAGTACAGTATATACATATGAGATGAGTAATGTAGGGTATGTAAACATTATCTAAACTGGCAATGTTTAAAGTTGTCACGTCTTCCACCGAAGGTGGTTCCTCTCCTAGTTCGGGCGGTGCTCGGCGGTTGGCGTCGCCGGCCTACTAGCTATCACCGATCCATTTTTCTTTTTGTGTTTGTTTTGTCTTTGGTTCATTCACACCTGGTTTTCATTTGCTTTAATTTCTGTGTGTATATTTACCTCTGTTTCCCGCTTAGGTTTGTGCAGGATTATTTTCATGTTGCTCGTTGAGGTTTTCCTCAGTTTATTCACCTTGTGTACAGTGTTGTAGGAAAAGTAAGGAGCGTTGTTTTTTCTCCTTCCGTGAGTGACTGTGTGTTCCCATGTCTTGGGCGTCTATTGGTATTATACCTGACCCATTTTGGACTTGCCTATTAAAGACGCTACAAAAGTGACTAGTGATACATTTATTACATCCAATTTTTAATTGTTAAAGTGGCTAGAGATTTGAGTCAGTATGTTGCTAGCAGCCACTCAATGTTAGTGATGGCTGTTTAACAGTCTGATGGCCTTGAGATAGAAGCTGTTTTTCAGTCTCTCGGTTCCGGCTTTGATGCA